>NC_062284.1:121250855-121553885 GCF_902655055.1 Lutra lutra
TATGTATTTCTTCTGGAAGCATTCACTCACTAACTTGCCAAGTATCTATCAAGCATGGACTATATCTCAGGCATTGTGGAAGACATGAGGAAATGAGAATAAAACAGTTCTCGTTCTCATGGAGTTCATCACAAATTAAAAGTATAAAGCATTTTACACAAACACATGAATCAGAATAGAGTTGTTAAAGTAAGGCATTAAAGGTGCCAGTTCTTTTTCTGTGGTAAACATATTTAATTAAGTGGTAAAGTGTCTATCTACTAGCATGGATTTTGAGATAAAACAGACCTGGATTACTTTTTTGTGATTGACTCAGTTGAGTGACTTACCTCTTTAACCTGGAAAATGGGGGATAATCATAGTCTCTTCCTTACAGAGAGAGAATAAGAATTAACCAAGATAATGTCTTCAAAGCACTCATACAATGTCTGAAATATATTGAGAGCTTCATAAATAACTATTAAAAATTCATGAGCAAATTGTCATTTTCAAGTGTTATGAAAAGGAAAGAAATTAACATTTATTGAGAGTTTATTACATCCCATGTACCATATAGAAGGCATTTCACATGCATGCCACAATCAAAATAGAGGTGACATTTATGCTGCTCTTTAAAACTTTAAAAATAATTGACTTTTGTTCTAGATTGAGAATGCAGTAAGACACGTTAGGTTTTCTAACAGATTTTCAGGAATGCTCTGAAACATACTGAAGGTTTTACCTAATACAATTATTTTATCATACAGAAAAAAATGATGATGCCCTTAAATCCATGTTTATAACACTGATTTCCTGAATGTCAGTGTAGCAATGAATGGAGAACTGTCCCCAGGCTCTTATGAAGCACCGTGAGTTGTCTTTCCCAGAAACAGGCTAACTTTGCCCTAGACCATCTGCTTCTCCAAGTGCTACTTATAGCCAAAATCACAATTTCGTGTGCATGATACAAGTAGAGTATGGAGCCATGGAACTAAGTGATGTGATGTTAACCAGGCTACAAAATTCCAACCTATACTTGCAACATTAGAGAAACCATCTGCTTGTTAATTTAAATTCCCAGCCAGAGACTCTGTTCCTTACCTAATAAATATTAATTGGAGCCTGCCAGATTCAAAGCAAGACTCATCTCTGTGTTTACATTTTGGTTATTTGACTCATAGCCCAAAGAAAATCTCTTGATTCTGCACATTATTATATCACTCTTAATTCTACATTCATTCATGTAATCATCTAATCATTCAAATATCTGTGCAATAACTAAGACCAATCACTTACTATGTCTCAAGCAGTGTGTGGTGTAATAGTGAAAAATGGTGTTGTTCCTCGGATCACATACACTCACTGTTACATAAAGAGCAATAAAATTCTGATATCCATTTGCATGTGTAATGAGATTTTTATTTTGGTGAAAAGTGGAACAAAACCAGATTAAGTAGCTCAAGGTCAAATCTCTAGGGTCCCTTTGGATTGACTTTTCCTACTTTTCCTTGTATGCACGAGATCTGCTAACATCTGTCTGATGGCTAGTAAGTGACTTAGAAGAAAACTTTGGGAAATTTTTGATTCCTCATTCATTTGTTTATTCACCAAATAATTATTGAATGCTTTCTAAGGGCCAGGCACTCTGTTGGGCACTGAATATGCAGCAGCAAATAAAGGATCCGATCTCTGGATTTTTGAAGTTAATAATCTGGGCGCCTGGGTAGCTCAGGTCATGATACCAGAGTCTTGGGATTGAGTCCCACATCAGGCTCCCTGCTCAGCAACGAGTCTGCTTATCTCTCTGCCCTTTCCCCTAGTTCATGTGCTCTCTCTCTCTCTCTTCCAAAAATAAATAAATAAAAACTTTAAAAAATAATAAAGTTAACAGCCTACTAGCACAGATAGAAAAGAAGCAAGGGGAGAAGTACATAAATATTAAGTATTTGATGAGTATTCTGGAGAAATAAGATGCTCTGATAGAAAAAAAATAACAACCTACATTAGCCAGAGACAGGTTAGGGAAGTCCTGTCTCAGGAGGTGACATTTAAACTTAACCTTTAAAAATAGAAAGAAGTTGGCAATTGCTGAGGGAGCATATAGGGGAGGGATGAAAGGTCTGAGCATGCAGGGGTGCAGGAGAGTGGTGAGGAGTGGATATAAGATACAGTAAGAGTGAAGAACAGGTGTGAAGCCTGAATGGAAAACAATGAGCTCTGAAATTTATTGCTGCTAATCCTTCTTTCAACACACTCACATTTGTTTGTGGTTACATAATTTCCAAGAAGTTAGTATATTTTATGTTAATTGCAAAGTGATGAAAGCTTTCTGGGCAGTGGGGACTTCATTACTCCTGTTAGTATCATTGGTCTAAGTAGAGACTTCTTGTTCCAGGGCACCTGCTATAGGAAGGACTGAATGATACATCTGTAGGATGCAGCCGTGGTTTAAAGTTTGCTTTATCATTTTTTATTGAAGCATTATTCTTGGCTTCACTTCAGAAGGGAGCATTACTCTTTTTGCTCCAAGGCCACTGACAATGTTCTCATAAGGTCAAAGTCAGCATAATGGAACTCTATCCTGAAGCAACAAAACACAAAGTTTGCATTTATATTTCATGCCTCTCACATCTGACTTTTGCCCAAAGCTGTCCATGCCCTTTATTAGCCAGCAACCTGCTCTCTGGGTCTCTAACCTCCTGGAGAGCACATCTTAGCTGGATGGACTGCACTTTCTTCCCATTTGTTGGTGCCTCTTTGCTAATCACTGCAGGCTTGGTATTCAGTCCATTGCCCTTTTCTCCAGATATGGAGTCCTTCAAACTGTGAGGACTGGTGGTTGCTTCCCAACACCCCACAGTCCTACCCATTATTCTGATGGCTGGAATTTGATTTATGGTTTGACTCCAGGGGCTGTAACGATCAACTCTTTTGTTTCCTTAATGACATCACGAACTTAATCCAGAAAGTTCTGCACTATAGTCTGGTAGATTTGTGTCTACATATATTGTTGTATAAACAAATCCTCCCTTGCCTGAAACATCATCCCCTGCATATTGAAATTCCAGCCACCTCTCCTGAAAAGTTTTCTAGAACGTCTCAGCTCACAGTGTTATCACCAAAACTTGAATGCCCGTAACTCTTTTCAGAACTGACATTCACCTGGTAGGAAATAGATATTTTAAAACATGATTCCTAATTAGACTATAAATGCTAAGGATATAAGATTATATATCCCCACTCTGTCTTGTCCAGCATTGTATAGAGTAGATGCTCAAGGGGAGACCTAGCCTCACTACACTGATAGAAAAATCATGCCTCTTTCTAAAACTTTTCTGCAGAATTTATTGCCACTGAATCAGTTCTGTGTAGAGTAAAGATCATGGGGTTTGGTTCAGACAGACCTGACTGAAAAATACCAGCTCTGCTCATTAGCTAAGTCATTTTGAGAAAGGCATCTGTGTGCATGCCCATGGGCATCTGAAATCCTTTCTGATTTGGGGGAATATCCAATTCTGAGAGTCCATGGGAGAATCATGAAGCTTCTTTCTGTTGGAAAGCTGAGGAAGAGAAAATACTTCCTTACTTTTTCCTCCTGTCCAGCAGCCAGCTATGGATTTTTAGACACTCTCTTCTATAACTCTGAGCTTTCTGTGAGTGCCACCAAGATAAGGAACAGTTAATGATTAATGCATTGCATGGTGTCCAATAGCAGCTGTGGTGATTGTCCAGAGGCAAGGGTCACAAGAGTTGAGCAAAGTGTTGAACAGAGGAGTACCCCCTGTTCTGTGGAGTAGCTTTTGCTATGGGCCCTCTGTCTAGACTCTCTTGATTTCTGTCCATTTTCTAGTGTGACTTCTCCAGCTTCCTTGCCAATTACTTTGCTGGTTAAGTTAACTAGACTCGGCTTTCTGTGCTGGCAACTGACAACTATAATTGAGATATCCACTTAGGAAAATGAGATGATAATACCCACCTCCTTTCTATAGAAATTAAATACTATTTATAAAATATATAGTGGGTGCTTGTAACATAGGAACAAATTGATAGTTAATAAATATTTTTTAAGGGGCGCCTGGGTGGCTCAGTGGGTTAAGCCGCTGCCTTCGGCTCAGGTCATGATCTCAGGGTCCTGGGATCGAGTCCCACATCGGGCTCTCTGCTCAGCAAGAAGCCTGCTTCCCTCTCTCTCTCTCTCTGCCTGCCTCTCCGTCTACTTGTGATCTCTCTCTGTCAAATAAATAAATAAAATCTTTAAAAATAAATAAATAAATAAATAAATAAATAAATAAATATTTTTTAAAGAAATTTTCAGTTTTGTTATCATTTTCCAGTTTCTACATCCTTACTCAAAATAACTAGGCTCCAAGCACCTAACTGCTATTTTAGGGGGTCTGCAGATCTTTTCTTAAAAAATTTGAAACAGTTCTTTAAAATGCTTCAATCAGCCCTGCCCACATTTGGCTGGAGCCAGCTTGATTTATAGGAACTGCTTAGCTGCACCTGCTGTTGGACCATCTCCATGAACCACTCCAGGCCCAGAGGGGCCAGGGAGCTCCACACTTCCATGGCACTGTGGTCATTGTTCTCTCCCTAAATATCCATCATAGGCTGGAAGTGACACAAATGAAACCATTAAACCTGGGCTAGGTGACTATGGCAGGAAATCCATATCCAAGGATTCTCAATGTCTTCCCAACCCCTTCATCTTCCTTCTCAATGCTCACACTGCTATCTCTATGCCATTCAGGGTCTATGGAGAACCTCCTCTTTTGGATTTTAGTAATTTTAGATTCATTTCTTGTCTTTATTTATTTCTTTTTATTGGTGGAACTGTAATCTTCTTGATGTTGGGCCCTGGTTGTATCATATTGTAATGCATACAATGCATATGCACAGGGACTAGAATACATTGGTGGCTGAATATGTCAGTGACTGTTTATGAATTAATATGATTAGAAATTACAGAGGACTATGCTGAACTGTTGATGAAATGCTCGGTATATTTTCTGTTTTTCCCCTTAATATATTAACTAGAAATTTAGAAATGTCTCTTCATAAACTATAGGTTAGAAATTTTAAAATCCTTGGGGAAATGTACATGAAAATTGAATTAAGAAAAAAGAAATATCTGAATATTTCTATAACCCAAAAATATTGATCAATAGTCATATTCTGTCCATGAATAAAATATCATGTCCAGATTAGTTTTAGCAATGTATTCTGATGTCATTGTTTATAGATGATAATATTGTCTATATAGAAAAATGCCTTATAAAGATGAGAAATAAAACATAGTTTAGAATGGTGGCTGAGTACTAGGTCAACATGCAAAACTAAAATGCATTTCTATACACCAGCTACAAATATGTAGAAAATCTGTGAAGAATAGTCCATCCAATAACAAAAACAAAGTGTCTAAGGAAACTGCTAACAAAAGGTGTTTCATTGCAGAAAATTAACTGAAAAAGATTAAAGATGAATTAAATCTGTGAGAGATATAACCACGATCATGCATAAATATGGACTCACAAGACTGCAATTGTAATGTCCCGAGTTATTTCATGAATTTCATGCAGTTCCAGTGACAAGCCAATCACAGCTTTTGAGGACAATTTGACTGTAAAAATTATGTAAAAAAGGAAGCTCCAAGAATAACGAAGAGTGAAATCACCCATTTCTTAGCTTGAATTCCCTAGACAAACTGATGTGCTAATGCTGCTTTGAATATAATCTCAGATAAACAGGAGGGAGGGAAAAAGGGAAGTATGACAGGCAAGAAGTGAAGGCACATGGAAAAATATAAAGTAATAGCAATAATAATAACAAAATACACAATAATATTTGGCAGTGGGCATGAATCCAGAGACATTAAAAGAATGCAGTGGATTAACTAAAAACAGTGGATTCTAGAACAATTCTGAGGCTTTGGAAGAAAGAAGGCTTTTCCCTGGGCTCCTTGATGTCTCAGTCGGTTGAACATCTGACACAGCTCAGGGCATGATCTCAGGTCATGGAATACATCCCTGCATCAGGCTTGGTGCTCAGCAGGGAGTCTGCTTGAGGACTCTCTTCCTCTGCCCCTCCTCCTGCTTATGCACACATGTTCTTTCATTGTTTCGCTTTCTCTCAAATAAATAAATAATTATTTTTAAAAAAGAAAGACTTTTTTTCTGTAGACCCTTTTCCATGTTCTTGGTGGTCAAAGATTACTCTACAAAGCATTAAGTCTCTGCATATGTTGGTGGTGTTTCCTGGTTCTTCTGGGCAGATTTGGGGGACTTACACAGCAACATTGACAGCAACCACAGCATGAACCACAATTTGGGGTGAAATATCAAGCCATCAGTCATCTCAGACAGCGTAATATAGTGGCCACCACCTGGGATTTACCAGGCAAGCTGGTGTTCGCACATGGATGCAAAGATATCCCAAAGTACCAAGAACTAGCATAGAAGGGAACTCTTGCACAATGATGGAGGGATTAAGATATGGGGTAATTTTCTTGGAAAATAATTTTTCACTATCTTGCAAAGTTGACCATTTGTATATTGATTTGTATATCCCTTGACTGTGTGTAAGTGTAGAAACACCTCTCATGGAACATCTAGAATCATGTCAAAGATTGTACATAGATGGATTTTTCATGAATGTCAAATAATGTAAACAATTCCTGAAGAATGGGTAAATAAAGTTCAATATAGTAACACAACAGAAAGAGAAAATGAATGACTTATAGGTTTATACAGGTTCATATATAAAAATATAATTTTAATGAAGGAAATAAGCAGTTTTTAGAAGACTGCATATGATATGATACCAGTTTTCTATGTCCCAAAACAAGCTTGTCATGGGATGTGTATATGGAAACACTATGAATATAGAACAAGTAAATGAGAAATTCTGGATAGTCTTCACCTCTCAGGAGGATAAAAATAGATGGGCTATGGAAGTAGCACTTAGGTAGCTACACATGAAGGTGATTGGTAACATTTTAGTCCTACGGAAGAGTGTTGCTTCTATGGTGTTCAGTTTGTCACTGCACCTAAACACTGACAAATATATGTATATGATTTTGTGAGAGACACTGAAGAGGACCTCTTATGAGACATGCAATGGCCTCCAGTCTATGTCTTTCCATTCCTTTCTGCTCCCTTCCTAGTATAGATTGGTAACACGGTTTTATCAATCTGTGAACCACACTTTGAAAAGCACTGTTATGGTAATAGGTCTCACATAATTTGAATTGGTAACTGAGCCAGTCTATGTAATAATACAGTCCCTTGCCCTCTGTGTTTCCTATCTCAGCAGAGAGTACAAACATCTTCCAAATTGAGTGAGTGAAAAATATGGATGCCATTCATGACTCTGGTCTCATTCTCCCCACCTCACCTCTATTACCTTGTCATCTCCTCTCACTTACAGCTACTTAATATCCATGCAATCTATCATTTTTCTCCATCCTCAATGTTACTACTCTAGACAAAATAACATTCATATTTAGTCCCCTGGATTATTGCAACATAACCATTCTCCATCTCCCTCTGGCCCCTAAAAATGTTCTTCAAACAATTTAGTGGGTGTCATTTTCCCAAAACACAAATCTAATTATGTTGCTCTACTGTGAAGGCTCCTCTGTGGCCTCAGGGTAAAATGCAAATTCCTCAAAGTGTACCATCCAATCCTGTTCCTTTATCTGGCCCTTGTGCCTCCCAGGACTCGCTTAGCATTATTACTATTAAATGACTGCCAAGTATTATAAGCTTTTGACTATCCCCATTTTTTTTTTTTTTTCTTGCCAGTGCTGCACTTTCTAGAATGGCCTTCTATAAATTCCTGACTGGTTCATCCTTTCTTCTTAGAACAACATAACTTATGTTCGTTGCATAATGGTAGCCTGTTTAGAAAGATGACACATGTCTCCTACAAGGTCCCATGCAACTTTCACTTATTCTTATCATGTACTTATTGTTGGATTTGGATCTTAGAAGTCCCAGGCACTAAAATGTTTGCATCTACCCACACTCAGGACATGTCATTCAAAAAATGAAAATGATGCTGAATCATAAGATAGGTGTATGGAAATCTAACAGAGTGTCGATGTTTCCCAGTATGACAATGTGCTGCTTATGTTGAAACACCAGCTACACAATTAAAAAAAAACAAAAACAAAAAAACAAAAAAACTCATGTTTCTATAATGTCATGACTTTATGAAAACTGGACTTTTTTTGAGTAATTCCCTACTGCATATATTTATTATGATGTTTTGAAATTGCTTTGTTAACTACTAGACCCTCAATGTCTTTCCCAGAAAAGCTAACAAATAACACATATTTGTTAATGGGAGGGAGGAATAAATAAGTAAATGAAAGGCCACAGACTTCATTCTTCTTGTCTTACTGCTAATTACAAAGTGGCCTCTCACATTTTTCAATTTGGCCTTACCCTTCTCAACTATATACTTGCTTATCGGAACCCAGACATCAAACTAAATGAGTAGACAATTTTCTTCTATGACTACTTTTTAAATAGTCTTGAAAGTAGTCTCCTAAATGGCATTTATTTCAGCCATTAATTCAAAAGTGATTTCTAGTTCTCCAAAATTAATAAAAAGCCATCAGAGATTAAAACACCAGATGACACTGATATATCATCTTTTCATTTTATTTTCTAAGTAGACAATCTAAAAGTATTATTTTTCAATTTACTATATAAATTAGTTATTTACAGATAACTAACATGGTGTTGCAAATGTAGTAGCTTAAAAAGCTTAAAACAACAAACTTCTTCTTCTTTTTTTTTTTTTTTTTTAATCTCATAGTTTCTGTGAGTCAGGAATCAGGCACCTGATGGTTTTGGCTTAAGGTTTCTCCTGGAGCAGCAGTCAACGTTTCAACAAAGATTTCAGTCATCTGAAGCTTAACTGGGCTTGGCGGGTCCATTTCTGAACTCACCCACATGGCTATTAAGAGAAGGTTATTGTACCTTGACATGTAAGCCTTTCCATAGGACTTCTCATGAAATGGCTTCCCCCAGATGAGTAACATGAAAGAAAAGAAAAGAAAAGAAAAGAAAAGAAAAGAAAAGAGAAAGGTGAGAGAGAGAGAGAGAAAGAGAAGAAGAGACAGAAGCCATAGTGTTCTATAACCTCATTTTAGAAGTGGTATACCATCAACCATCTTCTGTTGGTCACGCGGACCTGAACTTTATGCGAAGTGGGAGGGAGCTGTGAAAGGGTGTGAAGACCAGTGTGTGAGGTTGTTGAGGACCATTGTGGAGACTTTACAGGAAGAATTTTGAGCAAGTATTTAGTATGATGTGACTTATGTCTAAAAGGGTCATCCTGGTTGCATTTTGAAAAATAACATGGAGAAGATCAAGATTGGAAACATGTAGACCAAGTATAAGGCTGTTGATATCGAGGAAGTAGGTAATAAATTGTTGCTTGAACAAGGGCTATAGAAGCGATGGTATTAACAAATCATCAAGCTTTATGTACATTTTGAAGGTATGACCTGAAGGATTTGCTGATGGATTGGATGTGAAGTGTGAGGGAAGTAAAGGAATTATGGACAATGGCAGAATTTGGCCTAAGGAACTGAGCAGATGGTGGGGACATTTATTAAGAAGGGAAAGATTGGTAGAGGGACAAATCTGGAGCAGGGAGAGAAATCAAGAATTCTGGTTGAAATAAATTAAGTTTAACATGCCAATTAAATACCCAAGTAGAGAGGATGGGTTGTTGAATTTACAAGTTCAGCTTTCAGAGAAGAAGTTGGGGCTACAGAAATAAAAATGGGAGTCATAGCACAAAAACCGGGAGTTACAAAGTTATAAATGCAGTCATCAGAGTAAACATGGTATTTTAGAACATGAAGTGGATGAGATAATCTAGACAATGATTGCAGGGAAAGAAAAGACAGAGGACAAATAACTGAATTCCTGGAAGTACCTATATTTGAAGATAAGAAAGAAGAGAAAGATATGATGATGTAGAAAACAGGGGAATTCAAGAGAAGATCTATTTCTTGGAAGCAGAAATGTCAGGTAAGTCATTTGCAGCTGATGGGTCATATAAGATGGGAATGAGAATTGACTACTAGATTTGTCAATGTGGAAGTCATTATTTACCTTGTAGACTAGTTATAGTGGGGTAAAAATCTAAACTGGTGTGCCTTTCAGAGAGATTGGTAAGAAAGGAAGAGGAAAAAGACATTTTGTGAAAATTATAAAGAAGTAAAGCATTGGGGAAGTAGATGAAGGTTGATGGGTAGGTGGGGAAGAATATTTAAATACTTAAGACTATTGTAGCATATTTGAATCCCAATTATAACAAACCATAAAATTGTAACAGATGAGGATAAAGTACAGCAAAGTGTATCTGCAGGAGAAAAATCCAGTCATAAATGCAAAACAAGAGCAGTTAGCAATGTTATCTGTCTTTCCACAACCAAATCCAACTGTTGCTTTTTGATACCACAGACTAGATGCAGGTTTCTCTCTCTATTTCTTCTCTCACAACATTTCTTATACTTGGAATGAACTTTCTCTCTCTGTCTCTCTCTCTCTCTTTTTACCTGAAAAAGCATCTGTTCTTTAAGATCCAACTCAAAATTAATCTCTTCTAAAAAATGAGCCTTATATGAGGCTGAGTAGTGGCTCCCCAAATAGTTTTACATCTTAATCTCCAGAATCCAGAAATGTTACCTTAGGTGCAAAAGGAATTTTGTAGAAGTGATTGAGTTAGTGTTACCTTGAGCCTTAAATTAAGAATCTGGAGATGGGCAGATTATTCAAGTGGGCCAAATGTAATCAAAATGGTTCTGGTAAGAGAGATGCAGGGGGAATCATAGAGAAGAAGGGGATGCAATGATGGAAACAGAAATTGGAGTCATGTGACTTGAAGAGAGAGAAAGGGGCCACATACCAAAAGAATATGGGCAGCCTCTAGAAGCTGAAAGGCAAGGAAACAAAGTCTCCCTTCAGTACCTCCTGAAGGAGTCAGCCATGACTTGACTATAGGCAGTGAAATGGACTTCAGACTTCTGAGCACTGGAACTATAAAAGAGTAAGTTTGAGTTGCTTTAGGATACCAAATCTGTGGTAAATAGTCACAGCAGCGATGGGAAAATAATGAAGTCCTCTTCTCAAAAGCTCTTCCTTCATCTGGCTTCTTTATCTTCTTCTTACCTTATGTGGAGTTTATTTTTCAACAGCTTTACTGACTTGCAACTTATATGCCATAAATTTAAGTATTTAAGTGTACAATCAATGACTTTAAGTGAATTTACCAAATTGTACGGCAATTACCATAAACCAGTTCTAGACCATTCCTGTCACCCCAACATGATCCTTCATGGCTGTGTTCAGATAACCCTAACTCCTGGCCTCAGCTCCACACAACCATTAATCTACTTTCTGCTCCCATGGGTTGGCCGTTTCTGGACATTTCATGTACATTCAATCATAGAGTATATGGTCTTTTGTGCCTGGCTTCTTTCATCTACCATCATGTTTTTAAGTTTCATCTATGTGGTAGAACCTATCAGTACTTTGTTCCTTTTTACCATTCAATATTATCCCACTCAGTGGATACCCTGCATTTTGTCCATTTAAAGGCTGATAGGGCACCTGGGTGGCTCAGTAAGTTAGGCATCCACCTCAGGCTCAGGTCATGATCTCAAGATCCTAGGATCTAGCCCCAAGTTGGGCTCTCTGCTCAGCAGGGAGCCTTCTTCTCCCTCTCCCTCTGCTTGCTGTTCCCCCTGCTTGTGCTCTTTCTCTCTCTATCAAATAAATAAAATCTTAAAAAAAAAATAAGGCTGATGGACACTTGGGTTGCTCATATAATATTTGAATATCCATTTCTTCCTGCAATATTTTTTACCTACCACTTTGTGACATATTATAGTCTATCAGTCTATCTGATTCACTTTTCTATGTCCACATCCTATACCTGTATCTGGCAAATTGTAGGTGTTCAATGATCATCACTTGCCATCGTGTATTGTTTCCATGACCCATCCTGCTAGTTCTGCTAGAGCATCATAATAGCAGTCCAGTTGACCTCTAAACAGGCAACATTTCCATCTCCAGCATCGCCTCTCCCTAGCCGCTTTCCATGTTTTCGAATGCTGTACTTACTACTGTCAGCTGGTTGCCATCACAGTCTGCTCAAAACCTCCTTTTACATTTTCTCAGGGCAAAGGACAATGGACTTCGCAGAGTTACGGTCTACATTAAGGGCTTTGGAGAAAGAACAATTACTTGAACAAAAAAGTTACCTACTTTGTTGTGTCCTTTTGCCAGACTACATTATGGATCTATGTAAAGAAGAGTAACAGCGAACACATAAAAATAAATGGAAACCTCTTTCTTAATGAAAGAAAAAGAAAAATCCTTGTCAGGTAAAGTTCAATTCTTTTGGATGTTTCCAACATTGAGCTTTGAGTCCCAATGATCAGTAGAGAATATTGGCGGATGACTCCCAGGAGCCTTCAATGAATACCTCTTTTTAAGGATTTAGTTTCTCTTTCACAGCATTTTAGTAATCACTCATGCTGCTATGAAAATCGGATAATGGCCCACAATACATCCTGAAATGAAAAAGAATGCAAGGGGAAATAAAGCAAGAAAACCCACAACATGCGGGCATTACCAATTCAGGCTCTCTCAGGCTTCACAGGTGGAATCAGTCTTAATTCAAAGGGCCCTCTCCTCAGAGATTGAGGCAAGTGATACTTTTCTTTGTGGCCTTTCAAAGCTTTTCATTCCACACAATCATAGCACACACCAAGTTTGAAAGCTGAGCTTTCGGAAATATGTAACAGGACATTGAAATGAGAAAAGGGAAAGAGGCAGAAAGACATTTTATTGAAAAGCATTTTGTAGAGCTTAGCTTAAAATTGGACACTTGCTTTTGATGGGTCTGCTTTTAAGATAGGAAATTGATTTTCAGTTAACCAGCTGAAAGAAAAATACACTCCCCACACCCTTGCTCTTAATTCTGCAGGCAGTCCTTCCTTCCTCATGGGCTTTCCTAGTAAAGGAATTTGAATACTTTGCAGATGGAAAGTGCATAGGGTTTAGACATGCTGCGTCCTGAGCAGTTCAGTCTAAATTTATGTTGCTGTGCCTTCTGTTTTCCCCAGGATTGGAAAAAGAACACTTCCATAGAGGCAGGATGTAGTTAAGGAAAAAAAAAAAAAAATTGTGTGTGCAGAGAAGGCAACTCTTTGAAATGTGACAATGTATAATAAGTGAATTACATTCTAGTATATAAAATGTGACACGTGTGAATTAATTACTGATACTAACTTGATTTACATTAAATTGCCAGTGATTTGTCATTTTAAATTATCTATGAAAAAATTATATTGGTTTATGATCCATTTCAAATGAGGAACTTTAAGTAGACAAGACAATGTTGTGAAGTAGAAATACCCAAGGGATATTTGGTTGTTTTTCTCATTCTGTCACTATAGGCTCTATGATCACAGGGACAGCCTTCTTCTTAATTTCCTCAGTGTCTAGCATAGTGCATAACACATATTAGGTCCTCAAAGAATATTTGTTGAGTGAGTGATTGAATGAACAGTACATGTTAGTGGATATTTGATTTCACAATGCTTTTGCTTCTGAATCAGTAAATAAATAATATGCAGTATTAGTCCCATGCCCTTGAAAGTGCCATCTAACTCCAAAAAATCACAAAATGTAGAAATGGGATATCAGCTTATTCAATTAGCTTCTAATGGCATTCCAATAAATGGTCAGCTTGTCTCTACTTAAATAACACAAGTTACAGGAGACTCATAACCTCATGAGGAAGCCAACACCACATTTGGTTGGATTTCATCCTTAAAAAATACCTCACCTTATATTGAGCTCAAATATAGCTGTTTATCATACAGCCATTTTTCCCTCCTGGGTAACGTATATGATAAGATGTTAGATGCAACGCTTCCTGAGTGTTGGAATTTTGGCAAAGACTCTAACAGTCAAGAAGGGAAGAGTTTGGCACAAGGTAAACCCATACCCTAACATAAGGTTAACTAGATCATGTATGTAGGACTTGCAATGGAGTTGGTTCCAAACTAGTTTCCTCCCACTTTGGCCCACCATCCATCCCTGGCAATATAAGCAAATGCTAGGAATGCAAAGGATGAGAAGACTGGATAATTCTGCACTGATAATTAATGACATATCTCAAGAGTGATTTAAGTAATTTCCTTTAATAGCTCATTTTCTCAGGATTGGAAAAAGGTACGTGCTCCAGCCAACTAGGGGTTAGTAAGAGCTACGTGTTCAGGGTTTCTTGGACTAGTGCTCAGACCTCTCTGCAGCAAGTGCTGCTTATCTCCAGATGGCATTTCAGGAGCTCAGGAGAGGGTCCTACAAA
This sequence comes from Lutra lutra, assembly GCF_902655055.1. Classification (NCBI taxonomy): domain Eukaryota; kingdom Metazoa; phylum Chordata; class Mammalia; order Carnivora; family Mustelidae; genus Lutra; species Lutra lutra. The sequence goes on from NC_062284.1 coordinate 121,265,238, forward strand.
ACATTGATCAGTTTTTGAGGGGACTGCGCTATCTGGTTTTCTCTGATATGAGTGAGAGGCACAATGATGCTGTTTATGGCAGCATCATAAGAAACTGTTGGTTAGAGCCAACAGCCACTGATGACACATCAATAGTAGGAACAGTAAACAAGCAAATAAATGAAAGGAGAAGATCTCATTGTTTCCCCTTCATCTTATCCTTTATTTTCCCTCTAATGATTTCTGCTGGCGGAATGTAAAAGTCAGCATGGTAGCGAGGATGTCTGGTATACATAGTTTACAGATATTTGGTCTTCGTTGTATAAAGGAGAGTCAGGAAAGGTGAATTTGGACATGAAAGAAGATGATAAGTAAGAAGACCAGCACCACCTGCTCCTTTGGCTGTTCAGCAAATTTCCACATCATCCTACACATATTTGACTCTTCTAGGGACAAAATAAAAATTACTTCCTCTGCCAATAAGATGCAGCTCTCTTTGGACAAATGGAGATGCATCTTGCCTTCTCTAAATAGGGTAGCAACCAAATCACAAAGTGAGGTCCATTTCTCTTTTAACTCAGCTACAAAATTACTTGAATGTTCTTTTTTTTTTAAGATTTTATTTATTTAATGGAAAGAGAGACAGTGAGAGAGGGAACACAAGCAGGGAGAGAGTGGGAGAGGGAGACACAGGCTTCCCGCTGAGCAGGGAGCCCTATGCGGGGCTTCATTCCAGGACTTGGGGATCTGGCAAACACTTAAAGACTGAGCCACCCAGATGTCCCACTTGAATGTTCTTGAACCTAAACATTAAGTTATGCAGATAACTATCACTAACCAATTAATTGTATATGCAATAATAAGCAAAAAAGCTAAAAAAGGGGAAATTAGTATATTATATATATTAATCAACAGGAGGTATCTTTCACAATTTCTGTTGCAATTACAGTGTGTATATGTGTGTAGTTAATATAATCTTAATATTTGTATCACTTCTGGAGCTAATCATGAGACTATATATATATATATATATTTTTTTTTTTACAAGAAAGTTCTATAAGACTCCCCTCACTAACTTCAGACACAAACTGCAAGTCCAGGATGTCACCTGTGCTTCTGATCAAGGGGCTGTAGATGGGAAGTTTCCAGGGACCTCTCTGTGAGTTTGAATTAACTTGACAGAGTGGCTCAGAGAACTCAGGGAAACACTTTATTTACTAGATCACTGGTTATTACTGATTCTCATAAAAGGATATAATTTAGGAACAGCCAGGTGGAAGAGAGGCAGACGACAAAAATGTATATGGGAAGGGGCAAGGAGCTTCTGGGCCCTCTGTGCATAAGCCATTCTAACTGCATCTCCACATGTCCAGCCACCCAGAAACTCTCCAAATCCTGTCCTTTGGGTTTTTATGGAGGTTTCATTACACAGACATGACTTATTAAACATTGGCCATTGGCAACTGATTCAACCTCCAGCCCCTATCCCATTTCTGGAGGTTAAGGGGACTGGACTCAAAGTTCCAATCTTCTAATCACATGGTTGTTTCCCCGGGGCGATGAGCCCCATCCTTAAGTACCTTAAGTATTTCCAAAAGCCACCTCATTTACATGAACTCAGGTGTAGTTGAAAGAGGTTTTTAATGTGTATCAAGACATCATTATAACTTTTATCACTTAGGGAAATCCAAGGGTTTTAGGAGCTCTGTGCCAGGAAGAGGGCCAAAAATGAAAAATATACTTTTTATTATAAATCACAATATCACAATCATTGAGTAAAAGAAAAAGAAGCAACTCCTACTTCCACCCTTTGTTTCCTCTACTTACATATTCTGGCTCTGAGAGAAATAGCCCCATTATATGGATAGCTTATGCAGACCATAACTCATCCTTTGAAATACAACACACACATTTCAGGGTCTTTTATCTGAGTCTGTTTGTATCATATTGAGTCTTCCACAGGCCGTTTCACCATTGTTTCGGGTCAGCTGCTCCTGAGTGATGAGGCCGTACAGAGGAAACTCTGTAGGAAAGAGTCCACTGCCATGCTTCCTTATTGATTTGAGTTCCTTTGTCAAACGTAATATTGTAGGAGATTTCGTCATGACGAGTAAACTGTTCTACAAGTCCACAGGTTGGCAGAAGGATTGTGGGCAAGGAAGACAATGAATATCCAGAATACATGTCTATTGTAGTAAAAGGAAGTTGTTGCCTCCTCCATGATGAAAGAATCCAGCAATTAGTGACCCCTGGGTGGCTCAGTTGGTTAAGCATCTGCCTTCAGCTCAGGTCATGATCCCAGAGTCCTGGAATTGAGTCCTGAGTTGGGCTCCTTGCTCAGTGGGGAGGCTACTGCTTCTCCCTCTGCCTGCCTCTTCCTCTACAGGTGCTCTCTTTCTCTCTCAAATATATAAACAAAATCTTAAAAAAAAAAAAAAAAAAAAAAAAAAGAATCCAGCAATTAGTTTGTTCTCAGGGGGCTGGCTTTTCTCACATGAGGAATAGCATCATCAGGGAGTCCTCAGTGTTGGTGTCTCTTGTGGTCAAGATAGGCATTCACTATAGCCAAATTAGCCTCAATAAAGAAAAGTCAGAGTTTGTGACCCTATTACTGTAAGGACCTATTTAGCCAGAGTGATTCCATCTGGTTAAAGAGTGATTTTGTTGTTTATGCAGTAAAACTTAAACTGACCCTGCCCCCCCACCCCCCAGGGGTCTTACTTAAAAGCAAGTCTGGGAAACTAGTCCCAGGTAACAAAGCCCAAATACAAGGCCGGGTCAGGTCAGGTGGAGACATCCAATCAGTGGGGCACCCATACTGTCTCCCTAGCTACCAAGGAGTGTGGGCCCTGCCTTTTGGGGGCCAATTCTGACCAAGGTGATAGGCTAGTTCAAATGTCTACTATAGGGTAAATTGTGATTCAATTGGTCACTTATGTATGACCTAGCATGACTGTGCAGCTTTCTCTGTGTGTTACAATCTCATTGGCCACCTGTGCATGGCCGGGCCCAACCACATGGCCTTTGCCCTTAAAAGCTAGTCTGTAAGGCAGAGAGGGGCCACCTCTTTGTAAGAGAAGGCCCTGACCGGTCAGTTTGATTTCGATGCTTGGCGTGAAATAAAGCTTTGCTTGACCTTCACTTTGTATCAGTCTTTCTCCTTTGATCACGGACCCATTATTGGGGGACCTAACAATTACAACCTTATTACTCACTTATTGGAATATTATGGGGAATTTTTCCTATGTCTTTCTATGAAAACAAATTCATTGAAAATATGTTTAATGGACAATTAGTTTGTTTTCTATGACATGTTTTCTTTGTAACTAAAGTGTGACATCAGTTTGATTAAGCTGTAAGCTTGAGTCCCAATCAAATGAGTTTTATCTTAAAATTAAATATAAAACAATCTTTTTTTTTTTTTTGAGAGAGAGAGACAGTGAGAGAGAGCATGAGCGAGGAGAAGGTCAGAGGGAGAAGCAGACTCCCCGTGGAGCTGGGAGCCTGATGTGGGACTCGATCCCAGGACTCCAGGATCATGACCTGAGCCGAAGGCAGTCGCTTAACCAACTGAACCACCCAGGCGCCCTAAAACAATCTTTTTTGTGTCTGGGCTTCTAGAGAAACAATAGTGGTAGTTGTCTTAATTATTGGCCGCTATGTGCCTTTACCTCTGACAATTTTATTCACTTATATTGAATTGGGTTTGCAATTTTTATTCTTTTTTACCCCTTTCATTAGAAACAACATGACTGAAGCTTAGCTAAAGTAGCTTCAGGCTGTACTAGGCAAAGTTGAATTGACTTTGCACAGCTTGGCTTCTTCAAGTCTTTGGATAATTAGCTATGAATAGCTAGTCCCTGGGGCTTGTGGGTCCATCAGGTTATTTTTAAAGGTACTCCAGTGTCAAAGGAAAACACCACGGGGCATAGCCCACGCATGGCCTTCCACCATTTTGTGTTTCCCGGGCTTTTAAAATAAACACTAAATCCATCTCTACAGAAATACTTTCTAAAAAAAACTTCCACTACCTCTGTCATTGTGTATTCCTTACATGTAACTCATTTAGGATCTTTGCATATATTTACTAGGTATGTTCCCCCCATCCATTGTTGTTGTTGTTATGTTTATTTTGTCTCTGCTGCTACTCATCCTAATTATGGATTTTTTATCCATTTGGTTTTTACTATTAGGTGAGCTCTCAAGTTTAGTGTTTTGGCTAAATAAAAATGATATTGAAACAAAGATCACTGGTTTTAAAAATCAATGTAGGTCCTCATTGACATTATATCAGACGACTAAATATTTGTCAAAAGAAATAATCTTTTAATGATTAACTGTCACATATTAGCATTTTCAAATGGGAGGGTGTAATTTTTGTAAAGGGGCCCATCAGGAATTTATCACAGCAGTTTATAATTATTCATATAATTCATAGGTTTCACTGTTGTCACTCATGTTTGACTTTTATTTTTTTAAGATTTTATTTCTTTATTTTGGAAAAAGAGAGCAAAAAGGGGGGGAATGCAGAGGGAGATGGAAAAGAAGACTCGTTTCTGAGCAGGGAGCCTGATGTGGGACTGGATTCCAGGATCCTGAGATCATGACCTGAGCCAAGGCAGATGCTTAACAGTCTGAGTCACACAGGTTCCCCCTTATGTTTGACTTTTATATTTCTCTTCTTATCCTTTGTCATCCTCAATGCTTTGCTCAGACATTTTTCATTTCATAATTGGCACTCATTCAACACTTTTCTAATACACAATAACTTAAATAATTTTTTAAACTTCCACCTACTTAACTAAAAGAAAATATATTGGTAGACTTTACCTTCTTCTCAACAGATTTTCCAACCTTGCAAAGCAAGCAAGCAAGAAAACACAATCTCCTTTGAATGCCTACTTCCTACATAAGAACTGTGGGAAGGAACAAGATGTTATTAGGACAGTTCCAAGAAGAAATTATACTTGGAAATGAAGGAAGCAAGCTATCTGGTGCTGATTTGGTAGCACAAAAGGAAATTCAAGTGGAAGAGAAGGGTCTGTCCAGATTTTGAAATCTTTGGGGTATTTGCCTGCAAAATATTGATATGATTTGGTGAGATGATCTCACCTTGATAGCCTTTCAGGAGGGTTGTCTGCCTGACAAAATATGGAAGATGGATACTGGGCCAATGTGGTCTAGTAAAGATGTCCAGGAGAGGGCTTAAAAGACCAACTGCTATAGGTTTCCATCTTACAGCTTATGGCGATCATCAAAACTACTTTTGCAATCTCATCCCCTCTTTCACTGTCAGCAGCTATGTCAGGTGAACCAGAAATAGGATAAAAGGTTTTCTGATAACAAAAAATATAAGTCTATACCATGCATTTTCATATTGATTTTATTTAATTGAGCATTTTATCATACCGTGCTGTATTTTCCTTTGCTGTCTTATTTTATCAATAAAACTACAACCTGATTCACTATGTTGAACTTGGTTTATATATCTTTTGATTGCTCCTTCTCTTTCCACTTCCAACTTCTAAGTTATTAGGAACTGGTCTGAATTGTTAATAAGGGATAAAAATGCATTTCAGTTCATTTTCTCCCATCGAAGAGCTCCTTAAGGGGAGATATTATGTTTTATTCATCATTGTACCTCTAGGGCCTATGATAAACTTAGTGTACATTAGGTACTTAACACATATTCTTTGAATGAAAGGGGAAATTAAAAAGTGGATAGATGGATGTACCTATGAATAAACAAATACATCTAAAATTAGTACTAATTTGGATTATCAAAGACAATCATGAAAATAAATTTATGGTAGAGGGCCTGGCCTTCCAGGACCCTGCAATGACAAATTTGAATCTTGGTCCTCTCTGCTATCTGCCTTGAATAAAGGTAATTGATGATGGGCTGTGTCTCTACAAACACATTGTTATAAGTTTGGCCTTTGTCTGTCGGGATTAGAGAAGAGTATGAAGGACCTGAGCTTTGGCTTTAAACAAAAGGAAAATATATGGGATGTAAGATGAATAGAGAAAGACATGTCCATACATAAATAGAAAGTGTGGGATAGGCTAAGACCTATCTTTTCTGTGCATAGAAACATGAACTTGGGCAGCTGAGAGTGAATTATAAGAAGTAGCAGGGGGCTTATAATCAGCATTGGCTGCCATAACACTGAACTGGTAGCTTTGCTACTGTCATTTGGAATTTTCGTCTTAAATCAGAGAGATTCCTTCAATGTGTAAGACTGTCAGACGGGCTACCAATGAATGTCTGGTCACATCAATGACAGCAACCAGATTCACTGATTTTTATGCCATATTTAAAAATATCGTGCTCATCTTTTCAAGACTTAAAAAGTTCTGACACTTTGTTACTCCTGGCCAGGAGGCCATGTTAATAAGACCAAAATATTAGCGGTGGTTTGGGCTGCTTATTCATACCAGGTGGAATGCTATGAGTTGCCTGAGAATTTGGGAAATCTACAACTTCCATTCTAACTTTGGTATGCCAACATGTAGTATTCAATGGATGCAACCAGAAAAATGTATGCCAGTGGGCAGTGCTGTAAAATGCCCATGACAATAATTTTAGAGCATACCACCTATTTTCAGTTTTTCCTCATTTATTTTCCTTCTATTTATATAGAATTGTAATCTCCAACATGCAGTACTGGCCTCCCACATTATTTATTGTTTCAATATAGGGGACAATTATATATAATTAGCTGGATGACACTACTAGTTTGCTGGTGGAATTTGCTATGAATGCATTTGTTTCTTCAGGGAGTTGCTTTCTATTTCCTGCACTACTGCTCTGGTGCTGTTTAGAGAGACCTACCTTTTTTTTTTTTTTTTTTCTTCCTTATTTATTGCTTCATTGGTCCGAGGCAGGAAGAAAGCATATGAAAATCAGTACGCAACAGCCTGTGAATAACTATCACAGGAGGCAGAGAAAGAGTTGCATATCAATTAGAAAACACACAAATAGGCACAAGGTAAGCTTTCAAAAACATATTCATTTGTGGGTGAAGAAATCCAGGTACAGTTGTCAGCTTCTTATGATAGTTTATGGAAACCGTCTTCTGACGCCATGGAAGAGGCGATCTATAACAATCCTATTTCTCCACTATGATGTGTTCTGCGTACTTGGATTTTCCAGATGGCTAAAGGTCACCACCTTCTTATGAATCCTTAAAATAATCAGAATTTTCCAAAAAGTTGATTTTCTAAATTATATTAGTCTTTCTTCTACCTTTTAAAATAGTTAAAACAGAACATAACTGAACCTACCACGAGGTTCTCCAAGATATGAACTTAAGCCAGGCTATACCCATAGGATAAATTCTTGGACCTATCAGAGCTTAAGTAATTGGGATAAATGATCCAATATTTCTGAAGTACTGTCCATGTGGCAGGTTCTTTGTATCGGAGGTCTCCTTTAAAAAGTTGGATAGAGCATGCCTTGGAGATCTGCTGTTTAAAGCAGTAGTCTCCATTGGGCTCCAGCTATCCATCTTGCCCTTCTACCTGTGCAAGAGTGCAATCTCATTTATGATAGACTCTCCCAAGGGCTTATCTTAGTCCCCTAGCTGATTTCCTTCCATCCTAGATTCCTACCTCTTTGTCATCCTTTACCCATAGCTCCTTTATATTGTCATAATTATCCTTGGCCTGCCAGACTGACTGCTTCACCTTGCCTCTCTATAGATTGGGTATCTAGTATACTTTAGATGAGATTATCCCAATCGCTTATAATTAAGGTATGATGGCTTACCATCCATTCCATTTTAACACTGGCAACCACATAAGTTTTAAAAAGATAACAAGGGCTTTCTTTCTAATTAAATTGAGTATACTACTTTCTCCTTTCCTCCTTTAGTGCATACTGAATGCGTCTGACTGCTGCCACTCTTAGGATCATAGAATATCATACATGGAACGGTTGGAAGAAGTCAAAGAAATGATATAATCTAACACTTCCATTTCACTCAGAGAAAATGGAACTCAGGAAAGCAAGGTGATTGATGCAGAGATACAACTAGCAACTGGGATAAGATCCTGTAGTTCCTAATTCAAGTTAATATTCTTTCCATATTCTGTTAGTTTTAAAGCTTTTGTCCTCTAGTTTCTGTATCCTACTTCTGACTTTTATACTTCTGCTCTGTTTCCTTTTAACTTTTCTTCTGAGCCCCACCATTCTTAGCCATTGTTGTCTTCCAAGGATCTAAATAGAAAGTCACTATACACTCATGTCTCTGAGAACCACTCACAAGCAGATAATTTACTATTCAGGTTTTGTGTTAACAAATCCCAAATATGATTTTCCACTTAGCATCGTCACAAAATCACTTCTTATAGACATCTTTTAATCTTCTTTTATTTTGTGATCACAGATGGTGCATCTTTCCCTTAACTGGAAGTCTTAACTTTATGTCTGTCATTGGGAACTAGGAAGGAATATGAGTGGCAGAGGACTTGTCTCCAGTTCTCATGAGAAAACAGCTCAAATTCCCTATACTATCAATGGGAATCCACACAGTTTCTTAGTACTTGTTATTAAGAACAGTCCTTTACTCAGAGCTAGGGCATAGGAAAATATTCAATAATGCATTTTCTGTGCCTCTGAAAATCAGTCTGAAAGCAGAAAGAAGTTAAACACTTTGTTCAATCATTTATTAAAATGAAAGTAGCATCCTGGGGCTATAGGAACATGGGGAGCCATTGCCATGTTCGATTTATTTTTAGCTGTTGTCAATTGTACATGAAAAAGGCCCTAGTGTGCAGTCCCTTCCTGCTGACATTTCCACAAGGTAATTTACCTTTTGCTCCACTCTTTCTGGAATACCCTCCAGTTATTTTGTGAGATAAACAATAGGTGCCTTTGCTTCAGTGAACTTTTGCTTGAGCTTAATGACCTACTCTCGTTAGATGCAGTCTCTTCACTCCTAGAAAAAAAAAAGAAAATATTATCACTAACACCCCTTTGCTTAGCAATTGCTTCTCAGTGCTCACTTTATTTTAGCTTTGGGGTAATACCATACACTATACACTATACATTGGGTTCTCCAATTTTTCCTTTTCAGGGGATCACAGTTTTCCACGTCTGAAAGATTTTAGTAGAAGTCAGTATAGCATCACGGATGAGATAAAGGGGTATGGAGTAAAATAGACTACATTTCAATTGTAGCTCCTCCTTCTGCTAGAATTATGATCATGAACTAGTAACTTCTCTGACCGAGCACCCTTTTTCTCTACCTGGAAATGAGGAAAATAATTAATTATGAGACTATGTTATATGAAGTTGAATGGAGGATCAAATGAGATAATCCAAGTAAAAGAGTTGGTATAGTACTAATACCTAGTATATACCAAATATCTGTTATTTTCTAGAAATTAATAATAAATACTAGTGATTTTAATCATCATTATAAATAGTACAATGCTCTGGTTTTGGGATTCTGCCAGAAATAAGGCTGGCAGCCTCTGTCATTTCTTTTTACAAAGCCTTTACTGTGTGAAATTGAAGGAGAAAAGAGTTGGAATTTTGGTTGGTAGGCATGCATGTATATCTAGTGCGTATTTAATTCTTTTGCATAGTTATAATATACAACCAGAATATCAAACAAGTCATGAGTATGCAGCTCAGTGGATTATCACAAAGTAAACATATCTGCATAATCATTATCCACATCAAGTACTAGAATGTTATCAACATCTTAGAGGTCCTTCATGTCACTAGCTAACCATTAACTCCTCTGCCTTCCTTAAAAGTCATCATTATCCTAAATTCTAACACCATATGTTATATTTGCCTGCTTTTGAACTATATATATATTGGAATTGTACATAATGGACATTATATTATTCTAGCTTTGCTCATAATTTCGAGATTTATCAGTGCTCTATTAAGCAGTAATTAAGCAGTAGCTTAATTTCATTGCTTTTTGGTGTTTCTTTGTATCATTTATTCAAAACAATGCTGGTGGACTTTTGTTTTTTTTCCAGGTTTCAGCTATTTCATATAATGCCCTTTAAATTACAAGGTAATAAAGTAACACCACAGTTTCATGGGCTCAGGGAGAAGACACAAGATTTCTGGGTAAGAGACAAAGGACCTTATGACTCAAAGCACAGCAAGTAGTGTGAGCTTCATGTTTGTGTCAGTTTCTCAAGTCCCCAGTCTGATGGGGTAACATAGAGGAACACTGGTGAATGGTAGTTAGCGGTAGGTTTGTGTGAAAATGGAGGAATCTCAAGCTCAGGAAGCTCAAATCTTTATTTGTTTGTTTGTTTAAGTAGGCTCCATTCCCAGCATGAAGCCCAACATGGGGCTTGAACTCACAATCCTGAGAACAAGACCTGAGATGAGATCAAGAGTCGGACGCTCCACTGACTGAACCACCCAGAAACCCGAGGAAACTCTTTTGAAATGGGCTCCAAGAAAATCTATCCCTTGTAATAGAGGGAGACATAATATTTATTATATTGGACAGTAAATGAATATTCCTCCTTAATCTTGAGTCAGACACTGTCTCTACTTTCTAAGGTTGTTTTCAATACAAACATCCTTAAAAAAGATCATCCTCAACAAAGGGCTGTTTGGGCTTTGTCTGGAAATATACAGAGCTGCAAGAGATACATGGAAATTTGTCTCCCCAAAATATCCCATCTCTTCTCTTGACTGCTTTTGCATCCAGCAAGTCTTTTCAAGAGTATAATACTGTCAGGCACTCCAATTATAACCTGGCCAACAGAGGTTGGCAACAAATCCATTCTATTTGTCTCATATGGTGTTTAATTAAGGCTACCGTCAACAGGGTTCCAAGGAGCAGGAGAAGCCAATCTGCAGTATCCATCTCAACCATGCCACCAGGTGCTGGGGACTGACCCAGGCAACTAAACAAATCCCCAAACCCATCATTCTACCTTATAGACTCAGATGACATTTTCCTTAAAATTTTGTATTGACATTTTCACTTAGTCCAAGGCATTAATTACAGTACAGTAGGATGTGTTAGCAATTACAAAGACTACACCTTGACCTGCAAAGAGGAAGTCTAGGACCATTCTGTCATCCACAGCAACCTTGGCCTGTGAGTTGAAGCTGATCTGAATGCTCTTATGGGTTGGTGCATGACTTCATATAAAATTAAGAAGATTCTGTACCATCTTTTCTTTTTTTTAGACAACTTCATCATTTTATTTATTTATTTTTTAATTTTATTTTTTATAAACATATATTTTTATCCCCAGGGGTACAGGTCTGCAAATCGCCAGGTTTACACACTTCACAGCACTCACCATAGCACATACCCTCCCCAATATCCATAACACCACCCCCCCCTCCCAAACCCCCTCCCCCCCATTAACCCTCAGTTTGTTTTGTGAGATTAAGAGTCACTTATGGTTTGTCTCCCTCCCAATCCCATCTTGTTTCATTTACTCTTCTCCTACCCCCTTAACCCCCCATGTTGCATCTCCTCTCCCTCATATCAGAGAGATCATATGATAGTTGTCTTTCTCCGATTGACTTATTTCGCTAAGCATGATACCCTCTAGTTCCATCCACGTCGTCGCAAATGGCAAGATTTCATTTCTTTTGATGGCTGCATAGTATTCCATTGTGTATATATACCACATCTTCTTTATCCATTCGTCTGTTGATGGACATCTAGGTTCTTTCCATAGTTTGGCTATTGTAGACATTGCTGCTATAAACATTCGGGTGCACGTGCCCCTTCAGATCACTACGTTTGTATCTTTAGGGTAAATACCCAGCAGTGCAATTGCAGGGTCATAGGGTAGTTCTATTTTCAACATTTTGAGGAACCTCCATGCTGTTTTCCAGAGTGGTTGCACCAGCTTGCATTCCCACCAACAGTGTAGGAGGGTTCCCCTTTCTCCGCATCCTCGCCAGCATCTGTCATTTCCTGACTTGTTCATTTTAGCCATTCTGACTGGTGTGAGGTGATATCTCATTGTGGTTTTGATTTGTATTTCCCTGATGCCGAGTGATATGGAGCACTTTTTCATGTGTCTGTTGGCCATCTGGATGTCTTCTTTGCAGAAATGTCTGTTCATGTCCTTTGCCCATTTCTTGATTGGATTATTTGTTCTTTGGGTGTTGAGTTTGCTAAGTTCTTTATAGATTTTGGACAAGATCAAAAGCTTTTGCACAGCAAAGGAAACAGTTAACAAAACCAAAAGACAACTGACAGAATGGGAGAAGATATTTGTACCATCTTTTCTAACTGGATGACTCTCATTGTGGAAAGAAATCGCCCAAAGAGTACTTATAAATAAAAAGTTTATTTAAACTTAGGTACAAAACATGTTTCATATGATCTCCCTGATATGAGGAAGTGGAGATGCAACATGGGGGGATTAAGGGGGTAGGAGAAGAATAAATGAAACAAGATGGGATTGGGAGGGAGACAAACTATAAGTGACTCTTAATCTCACAAAACAAACTCAGGGTTGCTGGGGAGAGGGGGGTTGGGAGAGGGGGGTGGACTTATGGACATTGGGGAGGGTATGTGCTATGGTGAGTGCTGTGAAGTGTGTAAACCTGGTGATTCACAGACCTGTACCCCTGGGGATAAAAATATATTATATGTTTATAAAAAATAAAAAATTAAAAAAAAAAAACCCAATCTTAAAAATCAGTTTGTTGGGCACCTGGGTGGCTCCGTGGGTTAAGCCTCTGCCTTCGGTTCAGGTCATGATTCCGAGGTCTTGGGATCGAGCCCCGCATCAGGGGCTCTGCTCAGCAGGGAGCCTGCTTCCCTTCCTCTCTCTCTCTGCCTGCCTCTCTGCCTACTTGTGCTCTCTCTGTGTCAAATAAATAAATAAATAAAAATCTTTATTAAAAAAAAATCAGTTTGTTGCAAGTTATTCCACCAGTCTTTGTGCATGAACATGATTTTGCTTCTGTCCAACATGAAAAGTACACATTTTGTAAATGCATTCATATTGATATCATTTCCCTTGTATATAATTAACCTTGATAGGTTGAGCTTCTCTTTAGATTTTTCTAGCTCTTCTTACATTGTGGGTTTGATGAATAGGACAGCTCTCACAATAATATGGAGAAAATTAAAAACATGAAAAATGCCAAACATACCTACTTATTTCTAGCTTTCTCATTTTGCAAAGCAAGCGAGCTAATTGTGGGCATTGCCTAGAGGCAGCTTGGGAAGCCCCAAGGATAGGTTGAGTGTAAAATATGTTTTATTACTGGGATTTAGGAGCTTGAATTTGAAAAAGGCAGTATTAAAAATAATTGGCAAAACAGAAAAAGCATGAGCATAAGTCATATGTCTATAAAGATAAAGTTTGAGGTAATATTTAAGATAAACATATTTAATATAAACATTTGGTTTCTTTGCATCAAGTAACAAAGAATTTTAGGGCCTGCGTCTTTTTCAGAAGTGACATTAAAAAATTGTTCAGAAACATGTAAAAAAATTCACTAAAATTTAACAGGCTCTCATGATGTGAGGAATGTTTGTTATCCAGGTAAACTATACCAAAGGCATAGATTTTTTTTAAAACAACTGTTTTAACAGAAAGTAAACCAAATTCTAATTTTACCCCTTTTTATACAGCTGATATAAAACTTTTTTCTGTTTCAGCAAGCCAGTTCTTCATCTCATAAAGACATAAACATTGAACTAACTTTGTAAAACTTTACACATTTTAATGCTTCTTTCAAACTCCTTATTTGCAAGTATTTTAAATCAAAGCAAATAAACATCACTACTCTTCAAATCTTCTGCGATTTAACGATGCTGTTTACTATCTTTTTTTCACCTACTGCCACAAAGAAGCAATTTTGCTTTAAGACACAATTATACTCTTTTCCTCAATAAGATACCCTCTTTATTTTCATTCATATATTTTTGGCAACGACTGTAAAGAGCACAGTTCTATCCAGACGTAATAGCTGCAACTTCTAACCAAAATAATTAGCTCTGTTCCTCCGCAACACAGGAAAAGCTGGGAGGCAGGTAAATGACCACTCTTAGTCATATTTGAGCACTGATCATAGCTACAAAGCTCCAGGAAAGACTATTTGTGATTCCTGAGCATGCATATTTCCATTCAGTCATACACATTTATTTTACATTTCTTCAAATGGCAAATATGAACATGCATATCATTATGAACCAGTGTTGTCTATCCATTCTTCCTAATCTTGCTTGACAGCTGCCATATAATGTATAAAAACAAGAGGCAAAGGTGTATATGGATTAAAACTATGCTAGCAACTCAGCATTTCTGTCAGACCTGAGATAATGCAAGGGGATTTGAGTAATCATTATGATCTATAGCATTATAAGAATTAATTCACACACACACACACACACACACATATATATATATATATATTTTTTTTTTTTAAAGATTCTGTCTATTTATTTGAGAGAGAGCAAGCACAAGCAGAGGGATGGAGAGAGGCAGAGGGATAAGTAGACACCCCACCCAGAGGAGAGCCTGATGTGGGGCTCTCTCAGGACCCTGGGATCATGACCAGAGCCAAAGGCGGACACTTAAACCACTGAGCCGCCTAGGTGTCCCTTAATCCACTTTTTATAAACTATCACCTGTAATTTAATTTTTGAAACTATAATCATCACACATAATTTTAAGACATTTATTGGAAACAATGCAATTTAATTTGCACAACAAAATAATTTATAGTGTATTTAGCTAGTGAAAATTGATTTTCAATTAGAAAATAAACCCAAATCTTGAAAAATATTATGTTATTATTTTTTAACTTTATAAGACATATATGTGTTTTAAAGCATAGTTTTAAAAACAGTATTTGTTCAAAGATTTACCTCAACTAGAAATATTACATGATTTCTCCCTGGAAGATCAGGGGGATTATAAAAGATATCAGTTAAAAAAAGAAAAAACAGTTATGGGGCACCTGGGTGGCTCAGTGGGTTAAGCCTCTGCCTTCAGCTCAGGTCATGATCTCAGGGTCCTGGGATCGAGTCCCGCATTGGGCTCTCTGCTCAGCGGGGAGACTGCTTCCTCCTCTCTCTCTCTGCCTGCCTCTCTGCCTACTTGTGATCTCTCTCTGTCAAATAAATAAATAAAATCTTTAAAAAAATAGTTATAATTTCTTAAAAATACTGAAATTTTTTCCATTCTCACTATTGTTTTGCTAATTTGGTATACCAACTCTGTTCTATTGTTTCTTAATTTGGGTCAAAGGAAATCAACAACATAGTTGTAGAAAAATGATAGAACTAACCAATAAATCCAATGGTTAGTTTTTAAAATGAAATGGAATAAACTAATAAACCATTTACTAATTCATTCAAAAAACTAAATGAATCCTGTTATAATTAAACAACGATGACAGGTGATTTCACAGGTAGATTCCACCAAATTTTGAGGGTGAGAGAACTCTAGTGCCCTTTGAAATTTTTAACAAAACAGCTTTATTAAAACACAAGAGACATACAACAAACCATGTATTTTAAGGCTGCAATTTGGTAGTTGATATATATAGATAGATGATATATAGATATAGATATAGATATATAGATACCATGCATATGTATCAATATATGATATTATGCATGTATATACCATGAGACCATCACCACAACCAAGAAAACCATTACCCCCCAAAGTGTTCTTATATCCCTCTATAATCCAGCTTTCCTGGCCCTTCTCCCATCCCTACATAACCACTGATCTGCTTTCTGGCATTGGAGATGAGCTAGCATTTTCTAAAATTTTATATAAATGGAATCATATAATGCATATTCTTTTTCATTTGGTTTCTTTTACATGGAATGATTATTTTCAGATGTCTCTATGTTGTATCAATAGCTCATTTATTTACATTGATGAATAGTATTTCATCGAATGAATATACCATAATTCATTTGTCCATCTTGTTGATGAACATTAGGGATGTTTCCAGTTTTAGGTTTCTACGGATAAAGTTGCTATGAAAAGATAACTTTCACGGGCTTTTGCTTTCATATCTCTTGGGTAAATACCTAAGATTGAATGGGTGAAGAATATGTTTGTTTTACATTGTAAGGAACTCTCAAGCTGTTTTCCAGAATCATAATACCACTTTACATTCCCACCAGCAGTGGATGAGAGCTCCAGACTCTCTTCATCCTTGTCAACGTCCTTGGTCAACATCCAAGTCAACCCTTAGGGTGGTCAGACTTCTCAATTTTATTCATATTAATAAGTCTTCTAGATTGATGATAACTCATGGTGGTTTTTCCACCAGAAAACTGTACAATGGTGTATTATTTATTTCCATGACACACTACTTTTTTGAAAGGTGTACAATGTGGTGACTTAATATATGTACACATTGTGAAATGATTATTACAATCAAGTTAATGAACACATCATCTCATGTAATTACCATTTTTTTATGTGTGGTGAGAACAGTTAAGATTTGCTCCTTTAGCAAATTTCAAGTTTGATACAGTATTAATAGCTATAGTCACTCATGGTGGTTTTAATTTGCATTTTCCATAGTGTTGAGAATCTTTTCATGTGCTTATTTGCCGTTCATATATTTCCTCTGAAGAAATGTATGTCCAATTCTTTTGCCCATTTTTAAAGTTGGGTTGGTTGTTTCCTTATTATTGAGTTTTGAGAGTTGTCTTTTTTAAAAAATATATACACATTTGAATGCAAGTATTTAATCAGATATATGATCTGCAAACACTTTCTTCTGGTTTGTGTCTTGTCTTTTCATTCTCTAAACAGTATCTTTCAAAGACAGAAATTCTTAGTTTGGAGAGAGTCTAATTTATTTTTTTTTTTCTTTTATAGATTGTGCTTTTGTTGTTATATTTAAGAAATCTTTCCCAAAATAAGGTAAAAAAAAAAAATTCCCTCATGTTTCTTTTTAGAAGTTTTATGTATTTAGGATTTGAATGTAGGTTTATTATAAATTTTGAGTTAATTTTCATATGTGGTATGACTCATAGATCAATTTTTTTTCTGTTTTCTTTTTTTCCTCCTTCTCCTCCTTTTTCTTCATTTCTGCATGAGGATGTCTGATTGTTCAAGCACCATTTTTTGAAAAAGTATTTTTTTCCCCACTGAATTGTCTTCTAACATTTGTGAAAATCAATTAACTATATTTATGTAAGTCAATTTCTAGACTCTATTGTTATATTGTTTTATTTCTCAATGTTGATACCAATACCACAATGTCTTGTTACTGCAGCTTTAGAATAATACTCAAAGTCTAGAGGAATAAGTTCTCCAACTTAGTTCTTCTTTTACCAAGTTGCTTGTGTTAAGTGTATGCTTTAGACCTCTAGGATGGGTCTGTGTGAGCACATACGTGTTTTCTAAAATAGAATCTGTGAAAATCACCAGTCCTAAAGGGTGACAAATGGTTTTATACTTTTTTTAAAAAAAGATTTTATTTATTTATTTGACAGATTACAAGTAGGCAGAGAGGCAGACAGAGAGAGAGGGGGAAGCAGGCTCCTCGCTGAGCAGAGAGCCCAATGTGGGGCTCGATCCCAGGACCCTGAGATCATGACCCAAGCCGAAGGCAAAGGCTTAACCCTCTGAGCCACCCAGGAGCCCCGGTTTTATACTTTTGAAACTTCTTATTATGGAATAAGAGATAAGACTATATTATTTATTTATTACTATATTACTATAGATCAAAACTATCATGGATAACTTCATATTTTAAAGAATATTAGTATAATTATTAGGTTTTAGAGTTATAAACTTATAGATAGCAGAATCAAGGATTCCACATAAGCTGAAAATTTTTCATTTATTTAAAAAATTTTTTTTAAATTCCTTTTTTTTTTTTTTTGAGATAGTGCATGATAAGGGAGCAGAAAACTAGCTGAGGACAAAGCAAAAACTTACACCTGACACCTTACACCCCTTCTCCCCCCCGACCTTGATGATATATGTAACATCCCTCAGGCACTCCTGGCTGCCCCAAAACAAAACAAAACAAAAACAAAAACAAACAAACAAACAAAAACAAGCTTAAAAGTCAAGGAATTGACTAATCTCCAAAGAAAAGGGGGGAATGTAAGGGCCTACTTAGCCAGAGTGACTCCATCTCGGTTAAACAGCCATTTCGTTGTTTATGCAGTAAACTTAAATTGACCCCTCCCCCCGCAGAGGAAGTTACTTGAAAACAAGTCCAGAAAACCAGTAAAATATAGTCGGCTAGTTCCTGGTAACAGAGCCCAGAATACAAGGAGGAGTCAGGCCAGATGGAGACATCTAATCCGTAAAAAGCACATATGCAAGTGATAGACTAAATTGTAATTCAATTGGCCACCTGCGTGTGGCCTAACATAACAGCCTTCCCAAAAAGTACTGTTTGTAACAGTTCCTGGTATGAAGTAATCTTAAGTAACAAGTCACCAGACCAGATGGAACTAGCCAATCAGCAAAAGACACACGAACCCTGAGGGTTAAGATAACAAAATATGGGTTGTGGTTTTACCCAATAAAAGGTAGCCTGTAAGATTGGGAGGGGTCGCTCTCTAGAGGCGGCCCTGACTGGTCAGTCAATTCTTGATGCTTGGTACGAATAAAGCTTTGCTTGACCTTTGCTTTATATCGGTCTCATTTCTTTGATAATGGACCCCAACAGTGCACACACAAGCCTGCAAGTGAGGGGGGTGGAGATGGCAGTTGGGAGGGACAGAGAGAGAGACAGAGAGAGAATCTTAAGCAGACTCCTGGCTCAGCATGGAGCCTGACAGGGGAGTGGGGCATGTAGATCAGAGTTCTCCATCTCAAGACTCTGAAACTATGATCTGAGACAAAATCAGGAGTCAGACCAGAGATTTAACTGACTGGGACACCCAGGCACCCAAGCTGAAAATCTTTTAATGTGCCATCCCAGCATCAGTTTATAGGTAAGAAAAATAAGATTCAAAAAACCTAAATAATTTATCCATGTCCCCTCAGAATATTAGCATAATTGGTGATATTTGGGTTTAACAGGTATGGTTTTATATTTCAGCCCTGAAATGTACTAGTGGCATCATTTTGGACTTTTTTTTTTTTCTTTTAAACTCTTGGAGGCTAAGTTCCCTTATTTTTAAATTAAAATAATAGTTTTCTTTCAGGACTGATTTATAGTTCCTAGCATGACTTAAGAGGTCAATGTACTGTGGTTATTAACACAAGATGGAAATAGTAGACTTTGTAACCTAGGTTTTCTGCCTCCTCTTTTTGGAACACTATTGCTTTTTAGTAACGTGTTAAAAAGGAGAGAGAAAGGGGCGCCTGGGCGGCTCAGTGGGTTAAGCCTCTACCTTCAGCTCAGGTCATGATCCCAGGGTCCTGGGATTGAGCCCCACATCAGGCTCTCTGCTCAGCAGGGAGCCTGCTTCCCCCTCTCTCTCTCTGCCTGCCTCTCTGCCTGCTTGTGTTCTCTGTCTGTCAAATAAATAAAGTCTTAAAAAAGAGAGAGAGAGAAAGACAGAGAAAGGAGAAAGAACGATAATGAGAGACATTATTTTAAATTGATTGCTTCTAGTAATGCCCATAATTAAACAAGTGAATGGTGTACAATATAATGCAAGACAAGCACAGCTACAACACCTAAAGTGACTAGTGCAACAATGCTAGAGACCTGAAGCTTCTACCTCACAGCTTCTAGGCTTAAACAGGAATAGAGTGTGATGTCCATCAATCTGACCCCAGTAAAATCAAAATAACACTGCATCCAACGGACCCTTCTGGGATCAGGGTCCATTCAGGGAAAACGATTGCTCCTAAAATATATTGCTCCCCTAGAGGCTATTGCAAGAGTTCTTTCTTTTCTTCCCCATCAAGCCTCAGGCTAATCCTTTCCTCAACTCTTGCTTCTTTTTCTGCCTTGCAATAAAATTCTCACCTGGGCATCATTGACCTAGTTCAAGGAATTTGTGGAGTACTGTACCTCCATTCTTTTCAAATTTTAATGTACACAAAAATCAGCTGAATATATATTTTTTTTAAATGCAGATTCTGATTTGGCAATTCTTCAGTGGGCCTGAGATTCTGCATTTTTAGCAAATTCCCAGGGGATGCTAATGATGCTGGCGTACAAACCAAGAAAATAAACGGTCAAAGAAGCTGTTATTTATGACTAATTATTGGTGTATGTCAATATTTTATTAACAAGTTTAACCAGCTTTGTTCTTCATGGCATATGGTCAATTTCAGGGTTGGGATGTTCAAAAGGAAGAAAATCTGAACTTTTGGCACACCCCATTGTTCTAAGGCGCTTGTTTTGTTTTGTTTTGTTTTTAAAGATTTTATTTATTTATTTGACAGAGAGAAATCACAAGTAAGCAGAGAGGCAGGCAGAGAGAGAGGAGGAAGCAGGCTCCCTGCTGAGCAGAAAGCCCGACATGGGGCTCGAACCCAGGACCTGGGATCATGACCTGAGCCGAAGGCAGCGGCCCAACCCACTGAGCCACCCAGGCGCCCCAAGGCGCTTGTTTAAAAGGCAGATATTCATAGTTCAGCCCTTAAGATCCCAGTTCAGCTGGTGTGGGGGAGGGTGCTGGACTGCACTTTGAACAAACGATTTTGCTGCAAATTGTCCATGACTTAAAACCTGAGGATCCCAAGCATGAACAATGAAGCGGTTTCTTGGGGGGGGATATATATATATATGTATATATATATACATATATATATATTACAGTTGAGTATCTTATCACTTAATTTTGTTTAATTGATAAATGTAAAATAATTTAAATCAGTTGAAAACTATTTCATGCTGGGGTCCCTGGGTGGCTAACTCGGCCAAGTGTCTGCCTTTAGCTCAGGTAATGATCCTGGGGTCCTGGGATTAAGCTCTGCATTGGGGTCCCTGCTCAGCGGGAAGTCTGCTTCTTCCTCTGACTCTTACCCTGGTCATGCTCTCACATGCTCACTCTCTCTCTCTCTAATGAATGACAGAATCTTAAAAAAAATAATAATAATTTCATGCTCCTTCCTTGTATAATTCCTTACCACTACCAATCATCTAGTATTGTAGCAGAATGTTTTCCACTATATACGACCCAAGAAATGGCCTTTTTCTCATTTTTGCTTCTCAGTTTGTCTTAACATGGGCTGGTCTACTTAAGTATTACTTTTGCATTATGAAGCAAGAAAGACTCCTGACAACCACAATGTTTGAAATGAGCTGTAGATAACAACTTTACTTTCTAAAGATGCATTTTTAAATTTTTTTATTTTATTTTTTTTTAAAGATTTTTTTACTTATTTATTTGACAGACAGAGACTGCAAGTAGGCAGAGAGACAGGCAGAGAGAGAGAGGGAGCAAACAGGCTCCCTGCTGAGCAGAAAGTCAGACGTGGGGCTCGATCCCAGGACCCTGAGATCACAACCTGAGAGAAAGGCAGAGATTTAACCCAACTGAGCCACCCAGGCGCCCCAAGATGCATTTTTTTTTTTTTTTTTAATGTGAATCTGTCTTGAGCCTTTCAGTAAACCATGGCTCTTTTGGAGAGTCTCCCCTCACCCTCTGTAACATTCTGGGACGTATTATAACTCAACAGGTTAGGAACTGACTCTGAATGCCATCTTCTTTCTTTTCTTTTCTTTTTTTTTTTTTTTTTTTTTTGACAAACAGAGATCACAAGTAGGCAGAGAGGCAGGTAGAGAGAGAGGGAGGGGGAAGCAGGCCCCCTGCCGAGCAGAGATCCTGATATGGGGCTCGATCCCAGGACCCTGGGATCATGACCTGAGCTGAAGGCAGAGGCTTTAACCCACTGAGCCATCCAGGCGCCCCTGCCATCTTATTTCTAAAGGATTTTATATGTGTTCTCTCTACCGCTTCCGCTCTCACTTATTTTTTTCAAGAATTTTTCAAATTTCCTGGGTGGTTCAGTCAGTTGAATGTCCCTTGATTTCGACTCTGGTCGTGACCTCAGGTCATGAGATCCAGCCCTGCCTGGGCTCTGCACTCAGCACGGAATCACCTTGAGGATTCTCTCTCTCTCTCTGCCCCTTCCTCAAGTTGTGCATTCTCTCACTCTCTCTAAAATAATAAATAAATAAATCTTGTAAGAATTTTTTTTTTTTCCAAAATTGGACTGGGGACAAAACCGTATCAACCAAAAAGTGGATACTTGGGAAAAACCTCAGATTCGAGCCCTGTCTCTCAAACCAGCCTTTTTGGAGACAGATCCCGTGAATCCACACAGGTGTGAACACTGCAGACGAAGCTCATGCACGAGGAGATTTGAAGACTGTGAATCTCTGTTGCAACCCCCGTGGCCAGTGCTAGCCAGATACAGCTAGCTGTATCATTCTTGAATTTCAGCATCCTCCTCACCAAACACTCTCATTCCTGACTTCCATGAGGGTAATAGCTTTGCTTTTCAAATTTGTGTATTATAAAATTGAAATGGGAAGGGACACTGGTAAAATAACTCACTCTACTTCCTACTCCTAAGTAAGTCTTTCTGAAGCAAGTATATAACATAAATGGCAGGTCTTCCTGATGGCTGGAAAAGACTTGCAATTTATTTTCTTTAAATTTAACTTAACACTCCTACAGCTTTATCACTAAATTGGTTCTCTTACCTCAGGCTGGGTCTTGCCTCTGTATCTCACCAAATAACCACAGGCATTCCTTATGATTGTGCCTTGCCTGGGGAGCTCAGGAAGTGGAGAATTTTCTATGACCTTCCTTTTGTCATCATTTCCTTCCTCTAAACTCGAGTTTTACACTAGGAATATAATCTCTTGTTTCCGCAGAGGAAAATATCCCCAACTCTCTCACCATCGCTGGGCCCACCTGACTTGGTCTTGACCTCATACCTTTGGCCTGATGCATCATGTCTCACCATTCAGCAGTTTCTTATTTTTCTTATTAGTTGTCTGTGTATTGTAGATGGTAGCCTCTATCTTATGAAATCCACATCCCTACAAATTTTAATTATTTTAAGCTTTTTTTTTTTTTAAGATTTTTTATTTATTTATTTGACAGAGAGAGATCACAAGCAGGCAGAGAGGCAGGCAGAGAGAGAGGAGGAAGCAGGCTCTCCGCCGAGCAGAGAGCCCGATGCGGGGCTCGATCCCAGGACCCTGAGATCATGACCTGAGCCGAAGGCAGCGGCTTAACCCGCTGAGCCACCCAGGCGCCCCTATTTTAAGCTTTTTAAATATGAACATCTCTGAAATATTATTTTGAAATTATGTTTGGGGATGTTTTTCAGCTTTGCTTTTGTTCTCTTGTATCCTCTTCTAATTCTTCTGACTTTCTGGTATCTTGCTTGCCCTGAGCACATTCTACAAAGGAATCAATGGCTTTATGATTAAAGTGAAAATGATTTTAGAACTCCCCAGAATATTCCAAATGTACTCATTTCATCTCACTGCAAGATCTGAGATTTTCTCAAATGCTCAGTTACTTATTTCAAGGTCTTTGTGATTTCTTGATATACGCTTGTGTTACATTCCCTCCCTATGTTTCCAAACCATTTGCATTACCTGAAAACTGTATTCTTAGCCCAGAACAAAAAGATGTACTTAGTCCCTACCTAAGAGAAGAGGTGGCAGCTTTCATCAGGCTAAGAATTATTTACTCCAGAGAATGACCTGTGCCTAGCAAAAGATTCAGAAGTAAATGCTATCATAAATTGTTTTAATTAAATGATGTTTCCACAAGTTGTTCTGAGGCGTGTGACTCTAACAACGAATACTAAGTCTTTTAAAATCTATAAGAGGCCTCGTACAGCCAATCTTACTTGAAGAAGAGATTTCTGCCTGTAAGTCTGAGGATAATCTTAACTTCCTGGAAAATCATTC
This sequence comes from Lutra lutra, assembly GCF_902655055.1. Taxonomy (NCBI): domain Eukaryota; kingdom Metazoa; phylum Chordata; class Mammalia; order Carnivora; family Mustelidae; genus Lutra; species Lutra lutra. The sequence goes on from NC_062284.1 coordinate 121,289,029, forward strand.
CTAAATACCTCTTTGACATGTGGCAAGAAAAAAAAAATTTACTATATCCTCGTCCCTGAAAAGCAAAAGAAGTGTAAAGACTAATGCTTCAAAGCTGCCCACAAACAACAAAATAATACTTTGATGTGATCAGTGAAGAAAAATGATCTATGATGTAGTTTTCTTGTCTTCCTAACTAGAAAGGCAAAAATCTAAATATTTTTCAGGTAAACTGGTGAGTTCTAAAATAGATTTTTTTTTTCCCCCCAATGGGTGGGAGAAGGAGTAGAAGTAGAGGAGCAAGGAACAGTAACTTCCTTGCTTTTCTATTCACATTAAGGATATTTTTAATCATATGGTGCAGGGTTCATAACATAATATCTTTTCACTTTTTCTTATCTAAAAAACTACCTAACTGTACTGTGAAAGGGCAGTGTAAGAAATCTTGGAAACATTTAAATTCCCAGACCTCATTGCCTTTTACTTTTATTTTGAAGGATGAAGAGATCTCAGCTAGGAGGTACCTGGAGACTTTTGGAAGATCCCTCAAGCAGAACAGTGTTTAATATATTACTCCTTTTACGCACAAGGTATGTGTTAGCGGCATAAGAAAATATTACCTTTGAGAGGTCACCTGAGCCGCCTGCTCACCCACAGAACTTTTCAACAGAGCAGTAGCATTTCATGGTGTTTGAACTTACAACCTGCTTCCACATGGTAAAGGGCGGGTTTTGAATATTTAGTGCCAGACCCAAAGAATGGAGCAAAGGATAAAGAATGTGCAAGGAGAGGACAGTGGCCAGAAAGGTCATTGGCTACTCATGGATCTAAGCTCCATGCACCCCACCACCATGCTCTCTCACCTCTACCTAGCTTCTCTTTGTTTCTACAGCCATCACCTTTATTAAATTCTGATCATATATTCCACTCATACAGCTTCCCAATGCATAATAATGGAGCCTAGCTCAGATCATGGCACATAGCAGGTCTACTACTATTGCTAATACGCACTTATGTTGATCAAATTGCAAATCTTCCGTTAGCCTCAGTATTTTAATAATCCACTTGGAGTAATTGGATTTGTCTAATCTATTTGCTGTCCTGATAAAGAGATGTCCTCCTTTTAAGGCAATACCACCTGAAATGTATATCCTTATGTAGAAGTGTGACCCAAGAGACTGATTGAATTACAGTTTCTTAAGATATAAATGTAAAGAACATGTATGTCAGAATCAATTACATGTATAAAAGGGAAGAATTCATTTTATTCCTCCCAACAGTTATTTTTTTATCTCAAAGTTGTAAGGCTCTGAGGAAAAACACCACTAAAAGGTGAGGTATGCCCTCCTCTTTATTAAATCCCTAATAATTTCTGTTATATTTCAAGGTGACTTAGCCTAGGAAGTTCAAGTTGGAGTCATCATAGCTTGCTGTCTCTGAAATGGCTTACATTTGCCTGCTGCTATATCATATGGATATTCCATTAAGATCTTACTGCCCTAGTGACCACCAGAGAGCTAGTCAAGCCACCTTAGACATCACTGAACATTTCTGGCACATCCTGGAGATGTTAACACCTGCTTAAAAAAACAAGACACTCAGATGTTCCGGAAACTAAATATTTAATACCCTGGACTTTTCATCAAATTCTGTCCTCATAGTGTTTTTTTCAACTCATGGTTTCTGATCCCACAGTATAAAGGTCTAGCTTGTCAAATACTGGTTTTATGCCAGTTTGTTTACACTTCAACATCTGAACTTGTGGTACATTATAATGACTGGTCTATTAACATAAAATAAAAGATAAAATTCCAATAATGTTTTAATATAAGCCATCCATAAATTACTAATTAACAATAGATTAATACACAATGAACTAACTGCTAAACCTACAGATTACAATGTTTAAATGTTTTCTAATGATTTGGAAAGCACTCGGGTGGCTTCATTTAGAATCTCCAGGTCAGTATTTTGAGTATATTTCTTCCTGTGCTATTCACATGAAGCTTAAGTTTTTCCTTTAATACGGAGTTTCCTAATGCAGCCTATAGAACTTTATAGACATTAATCAGGATTATGCTAAAATGGCAGTGTTTTCAAATGTCTTTCTATCACTGTTGCCACTATATTATCTAACTGACAAGGAGAGAAAAGCTAGTTTCAATAAAATAAGAACATTCCACACACCAAGTAATTTTGTCTAAATCTGGCATAATATGAACTATATATCTTTAAGATTATGACAAAAGACTATAGAAACCCTTCCTTTAAACTGTTCTTTGCGTTTTCATGTGTTTTCACACTGCCAGTTCCTTGAGCCAGATTCAAAATGTCAAAACTCTCCCTGTGTTTCCATCCTGGACTTAAGATAAATTGTCTATAACAGAAACTTTTCTTATAGATCCTAAAATTTTTGTTTAAGCTTCTGAAAAAACAAAACAAAACAGTATAATTGTAAGTGAAATATAAATACCATGAGCTTATTGACATAAGTTCTCTTTTTGTAATGAATCAGAATGCCAAGGCTGTGGTTAGGATTAGGTTAAATTAAGTTGTTTAAATTGTAACGTACTGTGTTTATCGCAGAAATAACACATACTTATTAAAATTATATTATTACAAAAGAAAATACTTTAAGAGTTTTTTGGCACATCTTGATAGTTTGGGTAAAATTTTATAATTCCCCAAGAATTCTTAAAATACTGATGTGAATATGAACAAAGGAAAGGTCAGTGATATTTTAAATTATTCTACTCAGGGAAACAGATGAAACCTTTCTAGAAGAATGGATTAGCCATTCATGAATGGATAGTATGAATGTCGTTCTAGCCATTAAAAACACTCGAAGAAAAGCAAGTTTCTTGGATTTAAGGACATTACCACAGAGCCTCTGAATTGATAAGACCAGAGAGTTCTAAAGTTAATAGAAGAGCCCCTTCCCCACATTTGGGGATGAGAAGATGTTATCAGACTCTGAAGACTCTCTTCATCCTCATATTTTGAAGGCAAAAAAAGTCCATTTACTGAAAAAAAAATGCTAGATATTTCTTGGGTCAGTATAATATGGCATCAAGAGAAATTATTTTTTAAAATGTCTTCAAGGCAATGTATAAAACATTGTGACATTATTTTTTCAATTTATGATGAGTAATTTGTCTCCACAATAAAATTTACATTTTACAAATATTTCATCGAGATATTTACCCCAGTTCATTCCTCTGACTCAATAGCAAGAAAGGAACTACTATAATATGAACAATTGAGTTTAATCTGTTTTGCCAAATCATGCTTCACATTGAAATGATAGCCCTTAAGATTGTTTTCTATCAATTCCGTAGAGAGCTTTTCATTTTCCTAGGTAGTGGTGAGTCTGAAATGATGTTCTCCAGGTGGTCATTTTTTTAAAAATAAATGTCTATTCTCATAGGCTAATTAAAGAAATGCACTTGCAGAAAAACAAGCAACTAGATTACATATATTAATCATTGAGGAACTTACTAAAAAAAATAAATAAAAAGATGGTGTGAGTTCAAATACCAGAAACACTCCCTTCAAAGTTTTCTATTTCCTCTGTCCGTGTAGTCATGTAAAAAGGGTGAAAAAAAAAAGCCTCAGCATCCAAAAGTAGTGAAAATAATTTAGTATATGACAGAAACCATTAACTTTTCTGCAGGTTTCTAGAGCAATGGCCCTGGATAAGACTTATAAAAATATGAATACTATCTGAAAGAACACCATGTGATCAGGACTCAGTTAAAAGAAAACAAGAATACCCCAGATGACACCTCCTGAACTTGACATTGGGAAGACCCCACAGTCAGACCTTCAGTGAAAGTTCAAAAGCATTCAAATGCACTTTCATTGTCTATACTTATCTGGAGAGAAACACGTGTTCAAGAATTGAAGTGACATATTCTGAGGCATTCGGGTATTGATGTGTTTACTAACCCAAGGGTTTTGGGAGAAAGTCCAGTAGATCTTCCTTCTTCCTTCAGCAGTAAATAAAGCACATATTTCTACTTTCTGCATGTTCAATTTGCAGTTGAGAATTGTTGATGCCAAAGTGTTCTAGTTTCAAAGCCACTGAAGTGGGCAGAATCTACCTCTATGGAATCTTTGGCCAAGCCCTTGTATTTTTGAAATATAGATGAAAGAAAGTTAGAAAATCCCTGTATATTCCAGTTGGGCCATCCCAGGTTAAGTTGAACCACGACTGATAACAAATGATGTTTAGCAGAGAGAGACTGTGTTCTGATATCCCAAAGAGTTTCTATTTTGAAGTAAATGGCTCTCATTCCAACCCAACCTTTGCTACTTACAAGCTGTATGAGACTTGGACCTCTTACTCAATCTCTTTGGACCTCAGGTTTAATATTGGTAAAGTTGTCAATCTCTTAAGATTATGGCCAAAAACAAAGCAAATACATTTATAAAGCACTTAGGCTGATGCCTGGTACATAGTAGGCATTCAATCATCGTTCTTCTTAACATCTATATGAATGTTTTCATATATCTAATCACTATTCATTTAAGCTCTCATAAAATTTGTTATGTACATGTTTAGTATAAGCTGTATTTAGTCTAGTTTTATAATTATTAAAGGCAGATATAAATTTTCAAGTCTCATACACCACAGGAGCTTTGGATGAGAAATGAGAAATGCAAGTTTCTTTGTTATAATAAATGGATTTCCTCTCCATCTTAAATTCTTACACCATGTTCCCCCTCAATCCAGGATGAAAAGAGCCACCTCCGTGTTTTCTCTTGATTTAGGAAAAAACTCAAGCAATGTAGGCTACTTCTCCTCCATCATTTATCATTGGAGGAGTGTTAAATTGGAAGTTGGGAGGGATTCATAGCATCCCATCCTCAGGGGCTGCATCTGATCATTTGCCTGAACTATTTAATCGCAGTATCTGCAGATATATTTACTTTGTCATTTGGTGTCTGGTTGTATGGCTTTTACTCGATCCATTAGGAAAGATCCTCTGACTCTGCTGGTCCTTTATGTCCTGTCTGCAACAGTCTGACTACACAATATTACATGGTTGACAATTTATGCCCCTACAATATGTATGAGAACTTGACTTTGGGCTATTCCAAGGTACCTTCTTAGGATCACTATGCTGCCATCTATGTTCCACACATCAATGTTGTGGTAGGCTAAAGAACCCTGAGAACCTTGCCAATTCCCAAGGCAGTCAGGCAGGAAGGGGGCATATTCTCTCAACATTCTTAGTACCTAATTTCTCTGGGGTTCTATTGCTCCTCCTAAGAATGGGGACTGACAGTGTCTTCACTAATAGCAAATACTCCTGATTCCTCCTCTTTCCTCCTCCTCCTCTTTCTTCTTCTTTCTTTTCTTCTCCTCCTTCCCCTCCTCTTCCCCATCCTCCTCCCCCTCCTTCTCCTCCTTCTCCTCCTCCTCCCCCTTCTTCTTCTTCTTCTCCTCCTCCTCCTCCTGCTTCCTCCTCCTCCTCCTCTTCTTCATCTTCTTCAGCTTCTTCTTCTTCTTCTCCTTCTGGATTAAAAGATCTTTTTCTAGCCTGGGTAGTGGTGATAGAATTGGATCATGTATTCTTTAAATTATATTTATGCTTGAATGTGGCCCAAATAAATATAAGAATTTGATAGTTGTGATAAATGTTTTTTTGGATAAGAAATTCTTGCAGCAAACCAAAGCTTTATGTCTCTTGGATCAAAATAGAACAGAAATTATGACTGAGTGAAAAGAAATTGGGAATGTGAAGCATGATATGCATAGATTAATAGTTCAGATTATTAGTGTTTTCCATTTCTCTTATTAGAAAATACATGAAATATATCTTGAATTGAAGCAGTTTTATTTTATCCATCAGTACCTGGAAAGAGACCAGACAAATGACATTTATACAAAGCCAGATATCATTTTTCTATTTTTATCTAATTGACAGATAACCAAATTGGGGATTAGATGCTCTCATGAGGAACAATTAATTCCTAAAGGATTAATTTAGCAAACCAAAAGCTATAAGCATGATAAACATTCTGTTATCATCCATGCAAGAACATAAGGCCCAAGTCGATGGATTCAGATTAAAAATATTAAATTAAATTAAAAAAAAAAACTAAAAGCCTGGAGTGAACAAAACTTTTAGATATATGAATAGCCAAATATTTGTACATTGTACATGATTACATGTTTCAATTCATTAAAAAAGTCCTTTATTTTCACATGACAGTGATAATACTAGTCATTTTATTAAAAGCTAACATTAATTGAGCACTTCTTTTATGTTGGACACAGTTCTAAGTGCTTAATATATATTAATTTTTTTAGTCTTTACAAATTATTATCCACATTTTGGTTGGCAGATTTAGCAAATAAAAATAAAAGATGCCCAGTTAAATTTGAACTTCAGACTAGCAATGAATAAATTTTATTATAAGTATGTTCCAAATATTAAATGGGACATGTGAATACAATTTTTCGTTGTTTATCAGAAGTTCAAGATTTAACTGGGCATCCTCAATTTTATCTGACAATCCCACCCTAATTTCACAGGTGAGAAATCTGAGGCACAAAAGTAATATGTATATGTCTAAAGACTGGATTATTCCAAATATACTCCTCAAATAAGAGCCCTGATCAATCCCTAATATATTTTAAGTTCCTTCTATTGTCTTTGAGAAAAGTTACAAATCTCAATTAATATTTCCTGAGAATCTTAACATCATTACTCAACACCGTTTGCTCTTCCTTAAGCACAATGAGGAGTACATTTTAAAGGACTCTTCCCACTCTGGATTTGTCTTATATTAGTTGTAACTGGTCAAACTGCAGTTTTCAGGCATCTCATTCCCTTCATGATTAGTTCATTGAAATGCCCATTTTTTTGGTGTCTTGCTTTCAAATCTTTACCAAAACATTTCAAGAAAGGACAGAAATCTAATGTTCTAATACAAATCTGATTACCACCCAGCCTATTTCTTAAAGAAGGCAGATTGTACTCTGATGGTAAAACCAACACTAGGATAATATCCTGAAACCATCTAACATGGTCTATCCCTCACTAAGAGCTTGAACTCTGCAGATGAATTCTCAGCTACTCCATTTCCTAGTTTCCCTTGTCCTGCTTGTCTGCTTTGAAGCAGGGCTGTAACTGTAGACACCCCACTTGTAATAAGTCATGATTGCATTTGTGTTTTTTTAAAGGAGCTATATGGGTTCAAATATCAGGTTCTTCCTAAATGTTACTTACTGTACATGGTTTAGGAATTTCAATTTCTAGAACTTTGCACCTGACATACTTTACCCAGGAGTTTGTGAGGATTCCTGGGTTATAATCAGAAACCTTCCAGAATCAGACATATTTACAACAGACGAATAACTGGACTCCTTCTGCAAATAGTTCACCAAATGTTTATGGCATATTTTAGGTGAAAGTATTTCTTGCACATATATCATTAACAATTCTGATTATGTCTTATGATCTTTATCAATAATAGTTTATTGCTATATCAATATATAGTGAGTATTTGTAATGTAACTGTCACTTCACTAAATAACTTCTATAACTAATATCATTCAAGGCTCACAATAATCCTCTTGGATTGATTGCAGTTATTCTCTTTTATGTATTAAAAAACTGAGTCTCAGCCAAAATCATATAGTTAGTGAGGGGAGGATTAGGAATCCTAACTGAGCCAATGATCTTAACCGTGATATAGCACTATGTTCTTTAGTTATATAAAATCCCATTCCATTTGTGTATGTCAGGACGTAGGATCTCCTCACGAACCTTTGTCTGGAAGCTGTGGGTGAGAAAGTAGATGCAGGTCGCTATCCCTCACATTCTTCTCTGGACTGAGACTAGTTCATCAGCATATCTGATAGTTAGGGTCAATTTCCTCAGGTTAATCCCTTAAAGGTGGTGTACTATGTTGATTGAATCCACATGGAAACCCATCAGATACATCGCAGATCACCTGAAGTTTGTGTCTTGAATGGAGATGAAGAAGTCAATCATTCTCAACATTATTTTCAAAAAAATTCTTGAATTTTCCACTCATCTCTCCTGGAAAAGACCTCTGGCTTCCTATGGGACCTGAGGTCAAGAGTTTACATTCACCTTAGATTGTCCCAACTAATTTGGTCTTCTACTCCATAATTATTTGATTTAATTTTTTTATTTTTTAATAATAATCAGCTATTATATATTGACCTATTTTACTAAGCACCCTGAAATGTGGATAATAACATTATCATTTTACAGATGGGAAAAACTAAATGTAGGAGGTTGAGCAATTTGCCCAAGGCTGCATATTAGGTAAGGGGCAAAATCAAGGGCTTCAAGATTCTATATTATGCTATGCTGCTGCAATGTCTATAAGCTCTTATTCTCATATCATAACCTCTTTGTTTCTTTTAATATACCAGTTACTTAAAACATAGTATATCAAACATACTTTTCTCTAGCAAGGGTAGTCTTCAGTATACTTTTGATTTACTGTGGAATCTTCATAAGTGGATCCATTTCTAGAATGTCCAGAAGGACTTGGTTGTTGTATAGTTTAGGCACTAACATTATGCTTTTTGTAAAAAGCTTATGAACAATGATAAAAGCGTCATAATGAAACAGCAGACTATTTAATGGATTTTCAGTGCTTGATAATTCTTCCACATTGATAATGGCCAGTGCTCTTAGAGTTATCTCTAAGTGTCTAGATGTCAGCCAAATCCAAAGTCCTATAAGTTGCTGTTTCTCTGACGTTTCCTTAAAATAAACTTTTCTTTATGATGTTAATATTATAGAAAGTCATTTTCTATAGTTGTAGCAAGTACAGCTGAACCCTGAGGAGTGTGTTGTAATATTAGCAATATTAGCAATTTTCCTGAGAGCTTTTCATCCTCTTTGGACGTGTTTACCAAATAAGCAATGATGTGTTTTATTTGTAAATAAAGAGTTCTTTGGAAAGTCAGACTGAAAACACATTTAAATGCGCAAAATTTTCACTTCCTCCCTTTTTTCAACATTCCTTGAAATCTTTTTAAATAACGAGTATTACGTTCAATGTACATCATTTTTGAAGAACAGCCAATGGAAATTAGCATTTTAAATTTAGTGAATGAGTATAGATAGCAGGCAGAAGGATGTCTGGTGTTTCTTGTTTTGTTTGCATTATTTAGTGAAATTCTAATTATTTAGATAATATACATAAAATAAACAATTCGCATTTAAGAATTTTATTTGAGTTTAAACTCCTGATTACATAATTGTATATTTTTCCCTCTCCCTGGGTTATAAAAAAAGAGAATATCTATCTATGGTTTATGACAATCACATCTGGAAGGGAGTTTAAAACACTTTTAATTAAAACAGAATCAATGAAAAGAGTTATCAAAAATCTGTTTGAGCTCATCTCATGAAAATTTTCTAAAGACATGCTTGGAGTGTCTTTCCCCTTCCCAGAAAACAAATAGATTTAGTATTTATTACAGAAACTATTTATGTCATGTAAAATAGCTACCAGCCCAATCAATATGGATAGGATACCACTAATTTAAAACCCCCCAAACCACCAAAACTAGCTTTCATTTGGAAAGAGGACCAGACCTAGGAGATTGCTATTACTCCTCCAAATAAGGATGAAATCCTCCAAGTGATATAGTTGTGCATGTACTATCCATCTTAAAAACATCTTAAAAATCCCCACATATTCATTATTTGAAGATCAACAAAGAACATTAAATGATTTAGTAAGGGACTCGTACCCTTTATAAATATGTGGGAGTGTGGGAATGACAGAGTAAAATCATCCAACAATCTACTGTACCATAAAAACAGTGAGCATACTGACCGTCAAAATTGTCCAAATCAACTTTTTCAGAACTCTGGAATTAACCAAAGGTCTACAAAAATCCAAGGAATATTTATTCAAGAAAAACAGATGGTTCTCCGTAAGAACAGATAGTTTTGTGGCATTTAAATATATTCCCATCCCTTTCTAACTCTAGCTTTGAAGTAGTCTTGAAAACAAAATTTCCTAATCATGTAACCTTGTAAACCTAGCAGGCACTGAAGGAGCAGACAGGAATGGCCAGAATCTGGTATCGAGCAGTTCCATGGAAACACCCACTTATAGGACTCATCTTTATGTATCCGGACTCAGAGTTCATTCTATGAATGGCTTTTCACCCTGAGTCTATACTTGTAGAAAACCATCAGCAGCAGTTACGTAAAACTGAAGCTATCTGAGGCAATGATAACACTTGGGACAATTAAAAAGCTGATCAAAAAAAGACCAAAGGAAGAACTGGGGAAGAAGATATCTATAGGGGCTTTTGAAGAGCTCCACCATATTCCTGGGAATCTAGAATGTATTGCATATGTTTGAGGATGTGTGCATGCTCAGCAAAGATCTCAAAAGGCCCTAATCTCTTGCCACTGGCCTACCTTATGGCTGTGCACATGCCAGAACAAAAAGCAAAGGCGCAGCTATAAACTGTCTGCCTGAGATTTGAAGGTATGGCCAAATATGCACACAGAGGCCTTTGGCACACTGGGAAATTTATAGGTTCAAAACATTAAAGGAAATCTCAGCTGACCAATAGCTAACTGAGCAAAGACTTCAGTAATCACATATGACAAATACAGATTTCACAGAATTAGTTCAGGACAGTTACTAAACAAACACCACCACCAACACCAACAACAAATATCAACACAAAAAAAACTTCTGAGGGATCATTTCCACATTTGCCATATTCAGTTACTAAAATATTCATTTTGGGGGATGCCTGGGTGGCTCAGTTGGTGAAGTATCTCCCTTCAGCACAGGCCATGATTCCAGGGACCTGGGATCTAGTCTGCATCAGACTCCTTGCTCAGTAGAAAACCTGCTTCTCCATCTGCCTGCCACTTCCCCTGATTGTGCTCGCTCTCTGTATCTCTCTCTCTCTAGCAAATAAATAAAACCTTAAAAAATATTTTTTAACATAAAAACCATATCCAACACTAATAAACAAACCAAGAAAATATGACCTATATACAGGGAAAATACAAGTCAATGGAAATTGTCCCTGAGGAAGTCCAGACTGGATTTAACTATACACAATTTAAATCAACTGTTTTAAATATATTTAAAAAACAAAAAACAAAAAACAAAACAACAGCAAAACAACGCCTAAGGATGAAAAGAACATGAGAATGGTGTCTTACCAAATATAGAGTATCGGTAACAATAAATGATAGAAAAAGGAACCAAATAGAAATTCTGGAGTTGAAAATTACAATAAAAGAACTAAAACTTAAATTAAATTAAATTAAATTTGAAATTAATTTAATTTAAAACATTAATATACATATCCAAGAAGCTCAACAAACTCCAAGTAGGACAAGCTCAAAAAAGGTGCACATCAAAGATATATAGGCAAAAGAGTGAAGCTGATCCTTAACTTATACCATATATAAAAATTACTTAGAAATATATTAAAGACCTACATGTAAGATATAAAACCATCAAACTTCTAGAAGAAAATTAGGAAAAACAATTCATTACTTTAGACTTAACAATGTTTTTTTCCAATATGATACCAAAAGCACAGCAATAAATATACAAACAGACCAAGAGAACGACCTCAAATTTAAATTCTTTTCTGTATCAATGGGCACAGTCAATAGAGGGGAAAAGGCAACCTGTTGATTGCAAGAAAATTGCATATCATATATCTGATAATGAGGAATTATCTTCATAATATATAAAGAAATCCTACAATTCAACAAATAAAAATATCAAATAATCTAATTAAAAATGGGCATAAGAATTAAATAGACATTTCTCCAAAGGTAATATTGCAGGTGGTGAATAAATATTTTAGCATTGAGGCTCCTAGAGTGATTGTAATTTTGCTTTCAGGTAAAGAAAGCCTATAATAATACTGCTGAGTGATTCGTAAACATATCGACAACTGAGTTGACCCATTTTATTTCCTTCTCTCACTATATGAAAATGTTCACCAGTATTTTATGTACAGGAAAGCACCATGCTAAAAAGGTCGATGTCAGTTCTGTACATGTGAAAACAGCAGTGTGCTATTCTCTGATGGCTATCTGCAATGACACTTTGTATGAAACAGTAAAGACTTATTGCCATAAACAATTTCAACACACTTAAAATAATTTAAATCATACAAAGTATGTTCTCAGATCAGAGTGGAAGGAAAATAGAAATCAACAATACAATAAAACTTGAGAAATTCATAAATATTTGGAAAGTAAACAACATTTTAAAATAAACAATGGGATAAAAATAAAGTCACAAAAGACATGAGAAAACGCTTTGAGATGAATGAAAAGGAAAAAATAAGTTCTTAGAACACACGGTCCGCAGCCAAAACACTTAGAAACTTACAGCTGTAAATACCTATGTTTAAAAACAAAAACAGAAACCTCAAATCAATAACGTAATCCTCCACCTTAAGAAACTAGGAAACAATAAGCAAACTAAACTCAAAGCAAACAAATTAAGGAAATAATAAAGATTAGAGCAGAAATTAATGAAACAAAATATTTAAAAAGTAGAGAAAATCAATAAAACCAAAACTGGTTCTTTGCAGATAATGAACATAATTGACAAGCTTTTAGCTAAACTGACCATGAGTAAAGAAATAGAAGACTGAAATCACTAAAATTAAGAATGAACTGATTTTTGACAAGGGTGCCAGAATGATTCAAAGGGAAAGAATAGATATTAAATAATGCTGGAGAAGTGGATATTTGTGTGTAAAAGAGTGAATCTGAAATCTAATCTCACACCCTATACAGAAATTAATTCAAAATGGTTCAAAGACCTGAATGTGAAAGTGGAAACTATAAAACTCTCAAAAAAAAAGAAAAAATAGATGTAAATTCCATACTTTGAATTAAACACTGATTTCTTACAGATGACACCAAGGCAAAAGCAAAAAAAAAAAAAAAAAGGAATTTATTAAAATTAAAAACTTTTGTGCTTCAAAGGATACTATTAAGAAAGTGAAAAGACAACCCAGAGTGAGAGAAGTTATTAGCAAACCACATATCTGGTAAGTTACTTGCCTTCAATATGTCAAGAACACAATCAACTTAATAAAAGAAAAAGACAATTAAAATAGGACAAAAGCATTTGAGTAAATATTTCTTCAAAGAAGGTATACAAATGGTCAACAAACATACCAAAGATACTCTATATTATTAGTCATTAGGAAATTCAAATTAAAACCACAATGTGGATTATTTTACAAGATAACACATGTTGGAGAGGATGCAGATCCTCTGGATTCCTTATACACCACTGGTGGGAATTAAAATGGTACAGATGCTTTGGGAAACGGCTTGGCAATTCCTCAAAAAGTTAGAGAGTTACCATATGAACCAGCAATTCCACTTCTAGGCATATACCCACAGAGTATATGTCCACACAAGAACTGGTGCACAGATGTTCACTGCATCATTTAAGACTGAAATCTAGAAGCAACCTAAGTGTCCATTCACTGATGCATGGGCATGCAATGTAACAGAGCCATGGAACAGAATATTACTCAGACATAAAAATGAATGAACTAGGCCATAAGACAAAACAGGAGTGAATTTAAAAAACATTATGCTAAATGAGCTGGGCCAGATACAAAGGTCCCATACTGTATGATTCCATTTGTAATTCTGGACCATTCTGAGATGTCTGGAAAAAGCAAATTAATAGAGCTAAAAAGTATATTACTGTTTGCCACAGGCTGGATAAATGTGGAAAGAATGGGAGGAGTTACTGTTGATGTTAATAGAGTTTTTTGGGTGGGAGTGGAAATGTTCTAGAATTAGTGGTGATGGTTGCACAACTCTGTGAATACACTAATGCTGCTAATATATCACAAATTGAAGCAATGCAACTCATGTATTCAATAGAAAAATGTGTTATGACTATCCTTATTTAATAATCAAAGGGAAAAGTATCAGTAACAAGACTGAAGACACACACACACACAAAAACAGTTTCCTGAAAAAATTGCAACGTATCATTGTGACATAGCATTCCTGATAAAACTGTGACCTGAGAGGGCCTGGGTGGCTCAGATGGTTAAGCATCTGCTTTTGACTCAGGTCATGATCCCACGGTTAGAACCCAGCGCTGCATTGTGCTCCCTGCTTTGACAGGGAGCCTGCTTCTCCTTTCTCCCTCTGCTATTCCCCCTGCTTGTGCACTCTGTCAAATAGATAAATAAAATCTTAAAACCAAAACCAAAACAAAACAAGAAACCAGTGACCTGAGAATATTAAGATCAGATGCAGGAAGTAATGTATTTTTATAGAAATATAACTGTTAAATTCTCTAAGCTTCAGATCCCAAGTTGCATGTAAGACCAGACATCCATTCTTTAAAAAGAGCCTTGTAAAAGACACTTGCAGCTCATTAACAGAAATAATCATTAAAAAATTACAACCGCAAGTACATGTTTGTTTTTTTTTAAGATTTTATTTATTTGAGAGAAAGAGCAGAGAGAGAGAAAGAGAGAAATCACAGGTGATGGGGAAGAGCAGAGGGAGAGGGAAAAGCAGACTGTCCATTGAGCAAGGAGCCTGACCCAGGCTTGATCTCAGGACCCTGGGATCGTGACCTGAGCCAAAGGCAGATGCTTAACCGACTGAGCCAGCCAGGTGCCCCTCAAATATATGTTTATGTATGTGCAACGCAGGGTAAAAGGAAACAACATTTGGACAAGCAAAGCACAAGGGAACTCCATCACCTTACACACTATAGATAAAAAGCTAAAGTCTTGGGAATTTACTCAAATGGAAAACAACATTAGAATTGGTATCCTCAAGGGCAGGGGTGCCTGAGTGACTCAGCCAGTTAAGCATCTGACTCCTGGTTTCAGCTCAGGTCATGATCTTAAGGTCTTGCCATCAAGCCCCAGGCAGGTTCCATGCTCATCATGGAGTCTGTTTGAGATTCTTCCTCTGCCCCTCCCCCCACTCACACTCTCTCCCTCTCTCTCTCTCTCAAAAAAAATAATAAATGAAATCTTAAAAAAAGAAAAAGAAAAACTTAAAAAATCGGTATCATAGGACACCTGGGTGACTTAGTGTGTTAAGTGTCTGCCTTCTGCTCAGGTCATAATCCCAGATTCTGGGATTGAGTCCTGCATCAGGTTTCTCCCTCTGCCTGCTGGTCCCCCAGCTTGCACTCTCTCTCTGACCAAAAAAAAAAAAAAAAAAAAAAAAAAAAAAAAAAAAATATATATATATATATATATATATATATATATTTAAATTGTTATTACCAATATTTATTTTATTTATTTTAGAGAAAGAGAAAGTGACTGTGAGGGGGGAGGGATAGAGGGAAACCTGAGCTAAAATCAAGAGTATGTTGCTCAACTGACTAAACCACCCAGGTGCCCCATTAAATAAATCTTAAAAAAAAATTAGTATCATCAACTGGGTTGAAGAAAGTGAATACATTCTAGGCTTGAATGTTTGAAAAAGATTTTAGTTTGTTGTTTTCCCTATCTGAGAAATATTTGGGGGGTGGGGGGAACTATTGACTTATCCTCCCCTTTGAAATAATAATAAACAGTCTCATAAACTATAATTTATGATCTGTCCTTGGAAAACACATATAAAACCTTCTCTCAGATTATTTTACTTGAGTTGATGGTTTTATCTCTCTTTATTCCTTGACACAGCCCCTTACTATCGTTCTCCTTCCAGACGGATTTGGATTGCAGCCCTGGCTGTCCCAACCCATAATTTTGAGTAATATCTTAGAAAAGTTTTAACAATCTGATTTATCTGTTAAATTCTACTAGAGTTATTTTCTTAATTTAAACTGTCCATTATTCAATGCAAAATTTTGATATTATTGCAAATGACACTTCTAAAGGAGGATTTTCTAGCTAGTATTAGGGAAATCTAGAAGATTTATTCCATCTTATTCTGAACAATTAAGAATTTGCCATTAAAATGATTTTTAGTGAAAGACATTGACACAGAGGAAATATTAAAATAAAGGCAAAATATAGTGGAGAAATAAATAAAATTGTAGAAAGATGACTGTACTCCAACCTAGGCTAAGATGTTTATTGCAGTGGGCCACAAAATTAAATTATGGCTTTAATTAAAGTAAAAAAATAATTAAATCAATTTTTAATTTCTTAAAAAATCGAAATATGTTATATTATCTAATTATGTTATCTTAGCTAAGGAAAAATAAGGCCATGAAAGAATATCTCCCTGCCTGTGAATTCTTTAAATATGTTTTCATACTAACTTTACATAAGACAATGGATCACTTGGTTAACAATGTCTTTAGTTTTTCTACCCATTAGTGCAGGTGACTAAAAAGGCTGAGGTAAAATAAAATTCCTGCCTCCCTTAATTGCAAGTGAGAAAACAGATTGGTTTGACTCAGGGCTTGAACCAAGTAAGCAAGATTGCATTGTTTGATTCTTTTTCTTGTGTTGTTTTCATTTCCCTGTGTCCACAAGATGCCTTCTGGGAGTTCCCAGAGTGAAATCCAGAAATAGTCTTTCCAGTCAAAATCTCTACTAATTTCATGAATCCTGATTAGACACAGATATCTCCGCAGCCACTGTTGCTGGGAGCACGTGATCCCAACAGGGATGGTGTTGTTCCATAGGTAAGACTAGAGTCTCCCAGTGAGAAATGAGGAAATTAGGATGAAAGTAACCCATTTTTGTGTGTCTCTTCCTCTTTAAATTTTTTGAGAAAGTTTTCTATACTCACAAATATTTTATGTTGTGATATATGTGTATTCATTGTTGTTTGTTTTTGTGATGAAATGACGTCGAGCCTCGTTCTACAGCAACATGGCATAGTACAGACAATTCATATATGTGAAGGCAGAGGCAATGTGGGTGCCAAATGAGGGTTTGAAAACAGAATCCTTTGAGCATTGGCACCAATTTTGGGGAAGGTATTGGATTTCTGCTGGTCATGCAATCTTCTGGTTCTTGATAGACGGAGGATACCCCAACTGATATGTGGATGTTCCTTGCAATTTTAGCCAGAGCAAGATCATCAATAGCATTATGAATGGGACTTTGTAAAGTAGAAAAACATTTTTTAAACAAGAGAAACCAGTTTGAGAAATTAAGTAGGTATACCATATCTCTTTTTCTTCAGTTGATATTTGAAATCATAAAAGAATTAAATCTGGGTAAAACATAGAAAGAAATTATGAAAACATATCCACGAATACTTGAATCTTACTACAGCATAATTGCTGCATAATAAAAGTGGGTTTAGTCAAATTGAATTTCAATCAAGTATAATTACTTACCAAAGTAATACAAGATCATTATTAAAAGCTGGTTTTGTCAATAGGACGCAAACATACCAGGAGCTGTGACCTCAATATATATGTAAATGTGCAAGTTAAACTCTTAAATGTAGCCATCAGATCTCACAAAACTCAAGACTATCTTAAAAAGAATATAAGGTGATTACATCAAATAAAGTATTGTTCTGAGGTCTACAATTCTACAACATAAAACACGGTATATTTTTTGATATAGCATCTTCATATTTTCCACTAAAAGATTCTTTAGGCCTTTTTCTATTGGAAGATGTAACTTTTTCTTATTTTTTAAGTCCAAGATAATTTGTGACATCCTGAAAAGACACAAATATTAGCTCTTTAGACTCCTGATATTTTCACTCTAAATTGTGAGCCCCCCTGGGGCGCCTGGGTGGCTCAGTGGGTTAAGCCGCTGCCTTCAGCTCAGGTCATGATCTCAGGGTCCTGGGATCGAGTCCCGAGTCGGGCTCTCTGCTCAGCAGGGAGCCTGCTTCCCTCTCTTTCTCTCTCTCTCTCTCTGCCTGCCTCTCTGTCTACTTGTGATCTCTCTCTGTCAAATAAACAAAATCTTAAAAAAAATAAAATAAAATAAATTGTGAGCCCCCAGAACTCAGCATCATCATTTATGCTTCTAACTCCTAGCCAGGGACTTGACAATCACAAGGGTACAATGAATGACTGAACTAAACAGAAGGGAGCACACAGCCAGTCCTGCATTACTGGCATTTCATATTTAAGAATTGAATTGCTCTATTTCTTATATATTTTGGTACCTGATACTTCTTATATGTCTATAAAAAATCAATAAATGATTTGTAATGCCTTTAATGGATGCTGAACTAATAAAATAATTTTACTTTATCAGACAAGTCAGGACCTGGCACAAAACACTCTTAGTAAACATTTACTGAATGAATTCATTTCAAAGTCACCTTGAATCAGGAATAATCCCTGAATTGTTGAATTCCTGGATACAAACAAATCAGGCATAAAACAGAGATAAAAAATTTATGACTTCATCTTTGGTCAAAGTTTGTGGAATGCCAAAGCACACACAAACAAGGTCACCTTTCAATGCCATAAATTGGAGGACTGGTAGAACCTGAAATAAAATTTAATTTTATTTAATATTATTCTTCTTCACTGAGATGTGAATGATTCATTCACTAGGTGTTAGGATCTGGTGCAAATGGGCTCTCTCTATTTTTTTTTTTTTTTAACTGAAGCATAATTGACACACAATGTTTAAGGTTTCAGGTTTACAACATAGTGATTTAGCAAGTCTGTGTTATGCTAGGCTCACCACAAGTACAGCAACCATCTGTTACCGTACAATACTATTACAATGCCATTGACTATATTCCCTATTCTGTACCTTTTATTCCTGTGACTTACTGATTTCATAACTGGAAACCTCTATCTCCCTCCCCCCTTTACCTATTTTGCCAATCCCCCCACTCCAAACATCAGTTTGTTCTCTTGTACCTCTGTATTTACGGATCTGTTTCTGCTTTTGTTTGTTTCAAATACACTCTATTTTAAGAAAAAGTTTTATCTTATGCAAAGTCCAAGCCTTATCAACCCACTACATTTCACGGGAGAATAAATTATTAAATAATTTACCTTTTTATATGGAGATTCCTTTATATACTGAGCTCCCGTCATATTTGAAAGATTTTCATTTTACAAAAAAATAGATTTGCATTTCAGTTCTTCTACATTTTATTTTGGTTAAAAGTGAATTTCATCCAGACCAGTGGTCCCGAAGTCTAGTGGATCATCAAAAGCAGATGGAGAGATTAAAAAAAATGGAGATATTATAGAAATATCTACAGTTAATGAAGAGGTTTCCTTAATTTTCTAGAAGTGGTTTTTTGAAAGAGTTTATACCATGCCATACTGTCTGCTACTATATCATATTTTAGAACAAAAAAGAGACCAAAATGGAAGATTATTTCTGCTTTACCTGACTCATTCTATGATCTTTTCTCCAAAGATTCTTTTTTAGGATACCTGGGTAGGTCCCAGGGGTACCTCATTGATGAAACAATATGGGGACCACTGATGTGGATTCAGTTATGAGCCAAGAGTACTTCCTTAATTAAGACTATAGTCAAAGACCAGGGTACACCTGGGTTAGTAACAAACTGTCATAATTTTCCTTTGGAAAGCTTAGCTTCTGAGTTGTTTTTGTGTCGATATTGTTAGCTCTCTGATCAGGCAAAGGTGCATGTACCTTCATCTCCATCTCTAATAATGTGTTTTATAGCCATCCATAAAATATTGACTTTGCAGTAGAGCCTGCATCCTAGTAAACCCCTTCTACTTAATGCATCTAGGAAATTCAGAGCATATTACTGGGGAAAATATAAAATCTTCATTTAGAATTATTTACAATGCTCATTTCAGAGTAAAATAAAGCTTACATATTATTTATTTCTGCACGAACAACAAGTTGTATTCTTTCTATACTGAGATGCATGAATTATTAGCAAGCTGGGAACTGGATCATTGTTAAGATATCACAGATGATCCAAATAATCTTGTTTCAAATGCCAAACACCATTATAAGCAGATGCACTGGAGCTGTTTTCCAGTGTTTGGCTCATCTGTTTAATGGCAAAGGGGGCCTCCCCTGATGATCATTGTAATCTAGTTCCATTTCAGTGACTTTCCATTCAAACACATCAAACTCCCAGCCCCAGAAAAGTACTCAATAATTATTCAAGTTAAGATACCAGTGCCTAGAGCATTTATAAATACATGCATACAGGCAAAAATCCTATCCTTTACAATTCATATTAATGTTAACTTGTAATTAAAATGAAAGAAATACTCTCAGATGCCCAATTCATCAAATTCTTCATCACTACTTTGTTCCATGCATCAGTTGATTACTTAATTCCTTTATAGCCTTACTTTTCACATGAATCCTTAATCTCAAGACTCATTTGGGAAAAAGAAAATCCACCTCTGAATTCAGCTGAGTTACTTGCAGCCCTGAAAGTGGAAAAAGACAGTTAACAAAATTCCAATTTCTTTATATGAAATAACAAGAAATTTGATCAAGATCATACTTAAGGCCCTTCAAGTTCTAAAGAGATTTAATTTCTTGGTTTTTCAAATTGATTGAAGTCTTGAGATTGATAGAAAATTTGCAATGAAAATGTTTAAATAATAATAATATTTTTATAACTCAGATAACAAAATATAAATTGCTTCTTCATTCTTAGCATGATGACTTTCCTCATCTTGCTTTTGTTTCTTTTATGTATTATTCTGTTCTTTTATTTTTTTTCCTTTGAATTTACTCAAATATTTTAACTGCTATAAGAAAATATGACCTACTTATAACATTTGCAGTGGGTTATAACTAACTGTATTTCAAACATATGTGGCTGCTCCTACTTAAAATTACTTCCCATGTGCATTTTGTTACTTTAATATTTCAGACACTAATGAAATCTTAACAGAAATACATAAATGAAATTGTTTTGTTTCACTTTCGTTTGTATACAGAATTTTACATTGCAGGGACTCAAGATAATTTGTCGATACCAGCATGAAATAGAATCCTTCATGCACCTTATTATCTTTTTTTTGCCCTCTTTTGCCCTCCTTTTAAATTTCTTGTCCCACAGTTGTTAAAATCTCAAACTAAGAAGGGTTCAAGGAGTTACCATATTCTGAATATGTCAGGTAGAGGGTCTTTCATTTAAGCAGCACTAAATACAAGGTTCTCAATTAGTGAAGGAGGAAAATTTAAATAGTAATAACTTGAATCTTAAGTTTTGGAGGCAAAATATACAGGTCTTAGTAGGAAATATAATTTCAAAGAATCATCATTCTTCTTAGAAATATGTACAGTTAAGTAAGAGGCTCTCTTCATTCTCTAGAAGTGATTTGAAAGAATTTGCATCATGTAGTACTATCCAGTACTATCATCATATTTTACAACAAAAAAGGGACTACAATGGAATGACATTTCTGTTTTAGCTGAGTCATTAAAGGATGGAAATTATGTTTAGAGAAGCTTCAGGAATAAAATATCATAACATGGTTCAAAATAATGCTTTTCAGTTTGATCCCTCATGTTAATATTCTCTTTCTTTCAGACACTTTTTTTTATGTCTCTTTGCATTTCTATTAAGAATTTAAATTATATTCTTAGAAGAGAATGGGCTTACACGTCATGGGGAGCTATTCCTTAGAACCAACCTTGACTTTGCTAAACACGATATGAGAAAAAAAGTTCAATATTTCTAAAAAGGAGCCATAGCATTTTTATAATCTACTAACTCAGATGAGCTCCTAAATCATCTCGGAGGGGGAAAAAAAAATATATATATATATATATATATATATATATATATATATATATATTCATTCCAGTGGTAGTATATACAATTTAGGCTCCCAGAATCTTTTTTTTTTTTTTTTTTTTTTTTTTTTTTGACAGAGAGATCACAAGCAGGCAGAGAGGCAGACAGAGAGAGAGGAGGAAGCAGGCTCCCCGAGAGAGCAGAGAGCCTGATGCGGGGCTCGATCCCAGGACTCCGAGATCATGACCTGAGCCGAAGGCAGCGGCTTAACCCACTGAGCCACCCAGGCGCCCCTCCCAGAATCTTTAAAATGAAGCAAAAAATTGTATCCCTTCGAAATGGTAGCCTATCTTATCCATTGACTTCCTCTCTTCCTCTCTTATCCATTAACTCTTGCAATGCAAGTGTAGTCTTCCAGAAGGAGAATATCCCTGAATATCCACACTATTGGTGACATTAGAATAATTTGTTTCCGCAATTTGTTCCCCTTTTGAGCAGCCTAGTCTGAGCAGGGCAATCCTTTACATGCAATTTCTTGCTCAATAATAATGGGTCATTTTAAGCTTGGAAGAAGCTAGTTGGTGTTTTTCCATTTATCTGAGGGAGACAGTTACTTGCGCTTGGAAGTGGATTTTACCTCATAAAGCTCTAAACCACTGGGTACATCTACGTGATCCAATAATGTGGTGGATTTCACAGTGCACTGCTTGATTTTGGTCTTATAAAAACGTCTCTGGGTGATAGCAATCTGCCAAAGCTGTGACCGAACGGTACTGTTCTGGAACTCTGCACAGAGGTGTCAGCCAACATAAAATGGCACATTTACCAATTCTTTGAGCCATGTGCTGAAATCATATTTTAGGTCTTAAAGTGACTTCCATTTTGTTACTAGATTCCATAAAGTCATCTTTCCTTTATTCAGATAGAACCAATATACTTTAGAAACAAGCTGGAAATTGCTTCTCATTTTCTCACTAATCACTATTACACTGAAGATAATATGAGGTTAAAGCTATGAAGCTGATTCTGAATTGTGGTCTTTTTAATTTTCATTCTGTATTCTCATTCATGAATTTGTCTTCTCAGTACCTTAGGTAGATAAGAAAGAACCTCATTAAATTCACCTGCTTCTCCCGCATTACCTAAATGCCGAGTGGCTGTCCAGATGTTGAACAGTGTAGCTATTGGTAGGAACATGGCGATCAATGTCTTCAGTAACATGTTTTCAATTGTAGAGATACCCAGAAGTTAGAAAGAGAGTAGCACCCTAGTTGAGGGGCAAAGAAAAATCGTGTAGTAGCTGGAGGGAAGTGCATGGTTGGCCAGGCATTATCAGGATTGCTAATGTTTCATGAAGAATAAAGAATTGGGCTGGACATAAGTGAAAGAGGAAAGCAACAATTTTTGTTAGTTGAATTTTTACATTCCACTTTTGGGGAGCGCTTGGTCAGCACTTTTGACATCTTAGACTCCTTAACTGTTGCTGGGGCTATCCTGGGCATGGGGAGGCATCAAGAGGCATCCCTGGCCTCTACCCACGAGATGTCAGTAGTAATCACCCCAGCTCCCACCCCCAGTCAACTGTGACAATCAAAACCCTCCAGACATTGCCAATGAGCATGAGTGGGGAACAGGCTCACTTAAGAATGGCTCTAGAAGAAACAGCATTGTTTGTTTCAATTGCTACATATTCTGCTTCCAAGTTATGGGCAATAAGTTTTAAGACATTAAAAGAACAAAGAAAAAGTTCATTATTATTCATTATTATTCAAGAAGAAACTTATTATTTGTTCATCATTAGTGCCAGTTTGACAACAACAAAATAATCCATTTGGATAGTCTTCTTTCAGAACTCGTAATGCTGAAAGAAGTCATAATCCAATATAGGCGTATGTAACAAAATAATGCAATATGAATGGAAATCTATATTCAAAGATTCACATACAAGTCACTGGGCAAAAGTGTAAGCATCTTTAGGACCAATTATCACTCAGAAAGCAGCATTACCCAGAATTGTAGGACTGGTGTTGTCTCATTAGCTATGAGAAATCATTAACCACACAAAGTCAGTCTTTTCTTTTTTTCCTTTTTTTTTTTTTTTGAATAACCATCCATCATTTCAAGTCATTAGCTTCCTCATAAAATTGTTAGGAATGCAAAATTATTTTTCAAAAAATCATTAGTTACAGGGCATTGCATTATAAAAGCATGGGTCTATTACTCCATCCTTTTCTGCAGAAAAACGTGTCAGATACGCAAGATCATTTATGTTGATAAATAACCTTTTAACTAGGCCTATTGTCTCATGGTCAGGCTTATATTAGCTGTTACATTTCAACAGTGATTTTTATGGCAAGGCCATTTCATAGATTGGAAAAATCCTGAAATGAAAGAGAGCAAACATCATTTTTCATCCAGCTAAGAACAACATTTAAAAAAGCAGCTTTGTTCCATGTAATGTGTGGCTCAGAGACTTAACTGGAGCCAGCTGCTTTCCTCTGCTTACCAGCATTTTGTCACTGCCTGAGTTCTATTCACTGAAGATTTGGCTTCCTTTCCTCCATTCTCTGATTTTTTTTTTAAGCTTAAAACAAGTGTCGCAGCCACCAACAGAGAGCTTCAAGACTACTGCCTAATGATTTTTCACCCAAGATACTTTGTTATGGGAGATAAATGTCACCCCTATTGTTGGCCTCTGAAATGAGCCATAAAAGGCATTTCTTCTTTTGCTCCCGTTTCTCCAAGTTTCTCAGATTTTGAAATATTTAAAATAAAAGTTGAAAAATCAGATCCACATATTACATTTGTTTTAATGGTATCTGGATGTAGGAGACTTTGGTAAATTTTAGACACTATGCCCCATAATGGGGTCATTATTTCACTTATTCTTTTGAAGTCTATTCATAACCTACATTACCAAACAGGGATCTCCTCTCTCTTGCTTTCTCTCTTGCCTCTCCTCTCCTCCCCTCTCCTTTCCTCCCTTTCTCTCCCCTCCTCTCCTTCCCTTCCTAACTTCCTTTTTTTTTTTTTTTTTTTTTTTTTTGGTGCTGAATTAAACTAAACTAAACTAACCTAAACTTGTTTAGGATAAAAGGAAATTTATTGCCTCATGTAAAAGAAAGTGCTGGGGGTTGAGGAATGTGTCTGGATGGAAAAAGGTAAATTTGGGACATTTTTAATTCTTGGTGTAGAGGGCCAAAAATGATTTCTCCAAGAACCAGTCTTTCCAAGCACTTTGTCCTCTTATTTTGTGTGGGCTTCGCTCTCGGACTCCTGGTGCTAGTAGAATAGCTGATGTGAGCTTGAGGCTTGCATGCCGTGCGAGACTAGGTGGGAATGAAGAGAGGACAGTCCATTCCCAGTCTCAGCAGGGGTCTCTCTCATTGGCTGATGGGTCACGTGTTCATCTCTGACTCAATTGCTAGCCAGGGAGAAGCAAATGCTCAGGTTGTCCACGTTTGAGTCGGGGACATATGCTAGATTCCTTAGTGCACTCAATTCCCTGTGTAGCTTGGGGATAGAGTAAGGGAAGGGTTGGTCCTTCAGCAGAATGGTGAATGGATGCTGGCGGGCATAGGAAATAGATGTCCACTGTATCTGCTGTCTACATTTATACCAAATGTTTGTTGAATTAACAAATAAAACCAGAAAACCAGATACTACATGGAAAACAGAGATACCCATACTCTTAAATTAGAGAAACAACCAGGTACATAACTAAAATACAGGCTAATAAGAGCTGTCAGGCACCATGTTATGGGCATTAAAGGGATTCTTTACTAGGATACTCAGGGAAAAATTTTAAAGGAATCAGCTTTCAGAGTAGATACTGAGTAGGACGTGGACATACAAAAATGGAGGGAATAGCATCAACAGATGGAAGGTATTCATGGAAAAGTAAGTCAGTTCAACTCTGGCCTTGGGACAAGTCTTATTTTTTTTTTCTTTTTTAAGATTTTATTTATTTATTTGACAGAGGGTGACACAGCGAGAGAGGGAACACAAGCAGGGGGAGCGGGAGAGGGAGAAACAGGCTTCCCACCGAGCAGGGAGCCTGATGCGGGGCTCAATGATCTGAGCCAAAGACAGACCCTTAATGACTGAACTACCCTGGATCCCTCAAGTCTTGTTTTTGTAAACAAATTTTTATTGGAACATAGCCATGTTCACTCATTTGCATTATGTCATGACTTTTTTTTTAGATTTGAGTAGTTGTGACTAAACTCCTGGCTTACAAATCCTAAAATATTCTCTAGACCTTTATAGGTAAAGTACCATTGAACTATAACATAAATTATGGAAATAGCATGTGATTCACCCAGAAAAATCATATGTGCATAATAAGAATAAAGAAGACTGTCTTTAGAGTTTAAAACAATGCAGAGCCATTGTAAGGTGTGGAGAAGCTAATGATGTGATTAAAACCGAGCCTTACTTATATTAATCTGGCGGAAGTATATAGAAAGCATGTACTGGAGAAAGAAAGTGCTTTCGCGCAGACTTCAACTCTCAGAATTACCATGGAGCTTGGGCGCAAACAGATTCCCAAACCCCCTCAGAGGTGCCATATCAGAAGGGAGGACTCTGTACATGTAACTTGTTCTCAGGCCATTCATACATTGCTGGTTCATAAAATCTCCACTTTTAGAAAGGTTGAATCAAATCTCTAGGAAATGGGTAATCATTTTTAATCAGTAATTAATTAGTAATTTGTCTTAAGATTACTATAGTAGTTCCTGTGAAAGAGGGAGGCATCTCACTAAGTAGGGAGCAGGCTTGATATTATCATTTGTAGAGCCATGGTTAGAGTTTCATTGGAAACATCCCTCTTCCACACTCCTCACACACTCCCCTTGTCTCTCAACCCCAGGATCCATCTCTACCACAAAAGGTCTCTTGAACACATGGACATCCAAAGTCATGCTCCACATGCAGCCCCTCTTCCAAGAGCTGTGTAAAGTATACAGTCTGTCTTGGGTGGATGACCCAGAGAGGTAGACCTGGGGACACTTGGGCAAGGTACTCTAGGGCCTTAGGTACCTTCATCATGATTTAGAATGGGATGTGTGAGCTTCATGTGGGAAAATTTTTTGGTCTCTTTAACTTTCCATCTTTTGGTGAATTGTGTGTCCAGAGGAAAGCCAGAGTATTACCCTCTGTGATGTGGGACCCAAGGCTGGGCCCCTGATTTCCTGGTCTAAAGGTAGGGCTGAGAAAGGGGAGAGAGAGGAGATGTGTTTTTAAGATATTGCTCTGGTAAAACTGACAGGACTTGATGGCTGTTTCAATACAAGAGCTTGTGGAAAGTAGAATGAGTCAAGGGTGACAATGTTTTCAGGCCTCTGAAATCGGGGAAGTATGTTGTGATCTCAAAATAAAAGCAGAAAGTCAGGAAACAGGTAGTGACAAAACATGGGTTTGATTTCCATATCTTGTGAGGAATAAGAATTAAATCTAAGTGGTAATTATTTGCACGGATTGATAAATAAGGAAGAGATGTTAAAACTAGAATATACAATGTAGTGTTAAGAGAATAAGTCTCTCGACTCCTTTTATTTATGAAGAAATTTGAATTTATTTTAGAATAAATTCTAATTGTACCAGTCCTTTATTATCTGGACTACTTTAAATAGAGAAATTACCAGTCACCCATTAGTTGACAACACTGAGGTAGACAAAGATAGGCAACATATATGCTCAATACTTATATATAAATGTTTGAATACTTCCTTTTATTTTGTAGTTTTCAACTGATAAGTTTCTGCTTAGAATGCCCAAAACGTTAACAATGAGGATTCATTTTTAAAGGTAAATGGTAAGTTTGGTTATATTTTGTAAAATTATGGATGCATGGATTTAACAGATACGATTATTTAATGTGTTTCAACCCACCACATTATCTTTACTGCTCTTCAAGGTATCCCACCTGTGGTGAGGGGGAAATGTTCTCAGTTGGCCCCTGAGTCATTTGTCATGACCCCCATTGCCTTTAATAGCTTCTGTGTTATCAAGACAGTTTGATTTTTTTGTTGTTGTTGTTGTTTGTTCGTTTGTTTGTTTCAGACCTGAATTTAGGAGTTTCTCCAAAGAGCTTTGGGTCATTTTAATGAGATATGCTCTTTAAAGATTGTAATATGAATAAGAAAAGTACTTGTTGCTTCTGGGCCACGGATTACCATTAGTATTTTTGTGTGTGTGGTCGGTTGGACAAAGTGCATATTTTTAAAAGGGAGAATTTATAGTACTTTCATGCAAACACTTCCAATTCAATATGGTTTTTACTTAACCTCATCAGTCTTTCCATATGTTCCTTCTCTCGTGCCAAAAATCACAGTTGTCAAAGGCGCCAATATTCATTTACTTCCTTCCCAACTCACCTGACACTATTCACTCCGCCAATGACACGGTGATGAGATGATAATTTTAGAAAGTGGGAGTTTTTTTGGTTTGGTTTATTGGGTTGGTCCTGTGCTTCTTTTTTGTGGGGGTGGGGGGTAAATGTCATCAGGATGTCTTGTCAAATTATAATTTTAAAGTCATTTGGAATACTTCCATTTTGTGTGGTATGACAACAATCTTTATATAGAGTTAAGTTCTTTCATTTCATTTTTCTTTCAAATTTGATTTATAATTTATTTTTAATTTATTAATTTTTTAATAAATATAGAATATTGCAGAGTTCCAAAGTCAAGTATACAAAAGTTATATTCAGAAGAGTCTAGCTTCTATTCCTGTATCCTTCAAACTCTTTACCAGTCTTACCAGTTGGCAGTTATTTCATTTTTTTATTTGTTCTTTCATTTTTTGAAATATAAACAAATATGTATATATTTTCTATACTTTCTAAACTCCCTTATAAACATGGCTTACTACATTTGCTTTTTTCTTTTTAATTTTGTTTCCCCTCCACTTATTTGTGTATCCTACCAGTCACTTCATAGTATTTTAGAAAATCATTTCTCATTCTTTTTTATAGCTACATAGTGATCCAGTAAGTAAATGAACCAGTTTATTCAACTAGTCTTTTATTGACAAATATTTAGGTTGTTTCCAGTTTTTTGCTTTTATAAAAAAATACCTCATTGAATTCCTTGTGTCTATTTTATCATATTTTATCAGTTTCTCTTTGTGGTGTATTCCCAGAATAGGAAATGCTAAGTCAGAGGATGACTAACTTCATTATTTTGCTAGATATAATCTTACCCTCTGTGAGGTTATACTATTTGTATTCCTAATGGCCACATGTGAGAATGATGTATTCACTATACATTATCAAGAGAGTATTTTGTGAGGTGTTTGGAGTTTTGCCAACCAGAAAGATGAGAAATGGTACCTTACTTTATTTTTTATTTGCATGTCCTTGATGTTGGTGAAGCTGGGGATCATTCCTGTGTTTACAAACTGCTTTGCTTTTTCTGTGGACGGTGTCTTCCCATCTGAACCACACAAAACTGCAGTTTCCTGAATGAGAGATTGGGCTTCATTCCTCGCTGCTTAATATCTCTCAACTTCGACAAGAGACCCTTGGCTTTGCTCCGTCTGCTGTACCTTCCAGGTACTGCTGACTCACTCTTGTATCATCTGACTTCAAGTGGTCTGGAAGTATTCACACTGAGCTCATTAAGGGTGCCTGCCTTTGAAGACTTGGACTCAAGTAGAACATTTTCATGTTTTTAAATGTTACATGCCTTCCATAATGTTGTAACTTAAAATAAGTATGCATTACATTTATGACTTAAAATAAGCAAATCAGAGAAACAAATCTTGAATTTCCTTTTGAAGTCTTCCTTATTACCCAATCAGAGATTTAGTTAACCCATCTTCTGTCTCTGTGGTGCTACTTTTCTATTCATATATCCATCTGTTTCCATGGGGTTGAGCTGCTGTAACAAGGTATTACAGACTTGGTGGTTTAAACACCATCCATTTCTGTCACAGTTGTGGAGGGCAGAAATCTAAAATGAAAGCCCTGGCACGATTGGTTTCTTGCAAGGGTTCTCTCGCTGATTTTCAGACAGGCTTCTCACTATGTCCTCACATGGACTTTCCTCTGTGTGTGCTCTGAAAGAAGGAGAAAGCAAGAGAGAAACAGAGCACAGGAGTGAGCCCTCTGGTGTCTCCTTTTCTTATAAGGGCATCAGTCCTACCAGATTAGACCCCTGTCCTTATGACCTCATTTAACCTTAATTACTTTCTCAAAGGCCGTATCTCCAAATACAGTCATATTGGGGGTTGGAGCTTCACCATATGAATTTCAGAAGCACATAATTCAGTCCATAATGCCATCTATCATTTGTCTGTCTGTCACCTACCTATCCATTTAGTTATCTATTTATGTTTAAAACACTGGTTACTTTACATGACTACCTGCTTAATAATCTCTTTCTTTCTTCTAAGGTTTTCCTTCTATCAGAGTAGGAGTTATATCTTGATAACTTTGAATCCCTAGAGTCTAGCACATAACATGTGCTTCAAAAGTATTTATTGAATGATGATTTAGATGCTGTCTTTGGCCATGCAATTGGATAAATATCACATGTATTTCTCTATTATTTTCCTGAAAATTCAAATAAAGGAAGATTCCTTTCTTTCACTGACATCCTATAGATACCATAGGATATTTTTATGACAAAGTCAGGCAATGTATACATGAAAATTGAAAGAAATTTTTTTTTAATTTTAGGTAGAAAGCAATATTAAGTCTTACATAAATTTTTTTAAGAGTGTGTGGATATATATTGATTTTCAGTCAGTTCCCTTTGGTTAACTTGGCCATTTAAATACCTTTTGGAGGTACCTGGATGGCTCAATAGTTAAATGTGTACCTCTTGGTTTCACCTCAGGTCATAATCTCAGGGTAATGAGAATAAGCCCCGTGTGTTGGGCTCTGCATGGAGCTTAAGATTCTCTCTCTCCTTCTCCTTTTGCCCCTCCTCCCCTGATCTTTCCTTCCCTCAAAATAAATACATACATACATACATACATAAGTACATACCTACATCCATACATACTTTTTGTATTTTCTCCAACTATATTACCATATTATAGCTTATAATATAACCAGTTTTATTTTTTATCACGTTGTTTGTATAGAAACATACATAGGCAGCTTAAGAATTTACAATTTATAAGCAATTGCAATTTCATTAAATTTATTAACCTGTTTACCTGAGCTTTTAAAGCTGATTTTGTATATGAATGATACAGCAGGCTGGTATTTTGTGCTCTAATTCACTAGAATGCAATAAAAAGTTGCTCTCTGATCACACCTAGTTCATTAGGGATGAGAAGGGTAGTGATAACTCATGGAACAAAATACTGCCATTTGCAGCCCCCATGCATGAGACCATGGCCTAGGACCATAAGGACATGCAGTTGGACTTTTGCCAATGAAACATCTGTGGCAGAAGATAATGAGGGCAGAGTGAGGGAGGATTCCTAGTACAGCCTCAATTTCTCCACTGGCAGAAGGATAATCCTTCAGTTATACCAGGTTTTATATATTGAATGGTAGATATGTACTTTGGTTCTAGAATCATTTGTGAAATATCATATCTGTAAAAGTGATGTCTTGAAGGTAGTCCACTTTGATGTTTCCTAGTGTTCTCTGAACCCTTCAACAGAGTTTATTAAAAAAAAAAAAGACATCTTCCCATCCCTGATACTCAGGGGACAATGACGTGCTTTGTTTGTTGTTCTGTCAGAGGGTGGCCCCACTGAAACAAAAATGTCATGGGATTTGAAAACAGCCATTTCTGGGCTTACATGCCATATCTGCTATGACTGGGTATGGGTCTTTGAGAAATCTACTTAATCTTCTTGAAGTAAAAATGTTACAAACACTTATTTTCATAATATCTAATAGAATACATATCTAAGGAACACAGCACAGTGAGTTGCTAATCAATAAAGTTCCTTTCATCATTCTTTGATTCATTTTTTACATTTCATCTATTTAGAGTACTTTTTTTCTCAGCACAGGATAGGATAATTTTCTAATTTAGCTCATTTTTTTCTTCACGTATCTTTTCAGGGCTTCACAAGTCTACACATTTATTAGCATGACACCATGGCTATTGCCTAGCTCCTCTCCTTGAATATGTTCCTCATGTTTTTCCCTGGGTGTCCTTTATGTGTCTTTGAATCTCTGCCCTTATTTTCATGTGCCCAGCAACCCAGAGAACCTGGCCAGTGTTAACTAATCAAATGTAATTGCAGAATAGAGGCAAGAGTTCTGTCATTTGCCAGCTATGTGAACTTGAACTTGACTTGTTTCATATCTGCGTTAGCCATTTTGTTATTATTCTTAGCCTGGACTCCTGTCATTTTGGACTTGAGTTTTTACAACAGTCTTTTTGTTGGTTATCCAGATTCCAGTCAAGTTGCCTTCATGACCACTTTTCCTATAATTCAGACTAATACACTAATGCATACATGAAGTCAGCTGCCCAAGAAGGTGATTAGGCATTGTAAAGACTCTTCCTGTTCAATACTTGTTTCCACATTGATTCTGCTTCTGCTTGGCTTCTAATTGTTGGCCTGACCACTTGAATTTGGCAGGTGTAATGAGTTTTCCCATTTGTGACTCTCAGCCTTTGCCTTTAATGTTCTGGCTTGCATATGACCTAGATCTTTCCAGAGATTTAACTATTTCCTGTGTCTGTAAGTTTATAGATATAATTAAGGAGCATCAATAGTGCTTGATACAGAACATGTGCTTCATAACTGTCAATTTTTCTAATTATTACATGGTTTCTTTCTTAACTTGGTCCCTTGGATCATGCCTCTCCTTCTATTAGGTTGCCATTCTCAATCATCTCACCTGGAAAACTCCTCTAGGACTCAACCCAAAGGCTACCTCTCATGTGAAGTCTGCCTAGATGTTCCTCAAGCATGCTTATTTATATCTAAGGTACACATTATAGCTTATCAGCGGTCATTTCTCTATTTAAATATAGTCTTCAAGAAGAGGCTGCAACTGTCTCAAAGCACTCAAGGTCACAGACTTTCATCTTTATATATCTGGCACCAGGTTCAAATCCTAGCAATATTTGTTTCTCAGTAAATATTCCCTGAAAGACTGTGAGGAGATGCCTATACTTCCTGTATTAGGAATAGAGACTTTCTGTCAATCCCATGTTTCTGTGTTTGAGGTGGGCAGATTCACTGATTCAAGAGATGTTTATTTATGAAGTTCATTTATCAAGTGTCTGTCAAGGATGATGCCAATCACTTCAGTTTCAGTTTTGGGGAGCCAAAGGGTTTATTGTTGGAAGTGGGAGAGACCCACAAATAAGTGAGTCTTAATGTAAAATCCCATTTTGAAGGCATGAGAAAATGACCAAAATCTGAAGGGGAAAGTTATTTTTCCTGCCTGGGTGAATCAGGGCCAATATTTCATAAGAAATAACATATAAATTTCATCTGGAAGAAAAGGCAATTTTGGAGGAAAAAGTAGTTCTAGGTAGAGAGAACAGAGATTAAAGTACCCAGCTGTGTTTAAGAAATGATAAGCAGTCCACATTGGGGGTAGCCTACAGGAGGCAGATGGGGCAGTGGGAGATAAAGGATAGAGAATTAAGGGGCACTGAACACTAGAACCACAGTTTGAGGACTTGACACTTCACTCAGGGGACAATGAAATCTTACTGCATTTTCTCAGTGCATGGCTAGTGTTTAGGCAAATGCTGAATGTTCACATTTTTAACAGGAACACAATGGCATTAAAAGGTAGGAAGGAAGGCTTGGGGATTTGGGAGACAGTGGCAATAGATAAGGGGGAAAAGAAGCATTCAGAATGGAGAGCTATTTTGTTGTGCTGTGAACTGAGATAAAAGAGAAGGAAGAGAAGCAAATTTTGTTCAAAGCTCCCAAAAGGACATTTTTCGAGTTCCCCAATAGCATTTAACACAGTAGACTTAAAATGTCAGGCACTGTTCTAAGTACCTTACATGTGTCAACTCATTTATTTCTTAGAAATAAATATATTGTTCCCTATTTTATGAATGAAAAAAAAAAAAAGACTGAGACAACAGAGAAGTTAAATAACCTGCCCAAGGTTACCGAACTGGTGATTCCTAGAGCAGCTACATGACCCAACTTTATACTCTGTCATCTAAGATGATATGTAGTAGACAGCTGGGGCATGCCTCTTTAAATACTGCTGCTTATTCATGTCTTCGGCCCATTTATTTATTGGATTATTTGCTCTTTGAGTGTTGAGTTTGAAAAATTCTTTATAGATTTTGGATACTGGCCCTTTACCTGATAAGACATTTGCAAATATCTCTTCTCATTCTGTCAGCTGTCTTTTCGTTTTGTTGACTGTTTCCTTTGCTCTTCAAAAGCTTTTTATCTTGATGAATCCCCAATGGTTGATTTTTGCCTTTGTTTCCCTTGCCTTTGGAGACATGTCTAGCAAGAAGTTGCTGTGGCTGAGGTCACAGAGGTTGCTGCCTGTGTTCTTCTCTAGGATTTTGACGGATTCTTGTCTCACACTTAGGTCTTTCATCCATTTTGAGTCTATTTTTGTGTATAGTGTAAGGGAATGGTCCAGTTTCATCTTCTGCATGTGATTGTCCAATTTTCCCAGCATGATTTGTTGAAGAGACTGTCTTTTTTCCATTGGAAATTCCTTCCTGCTTTGTTGAAGATTAGTTGACCATAGAGTTCAGGGTCTGTTTCTGGGTCCTCTATTCTGTTCCATTGTACTATGTATTTTTTTTTGTGACAGTACCGTACTGCTTTGATGATTATAGCTTTGTAATATAATTTTAAATCCAGAATTGTGATGCCACCAGCTTTGGTTTTCTTTTTCAACATTCCTTTGGTTATTTGGGGGTCTTTCCTGTTTCCATACAAATTTTAGGATTATTTGTTCCAGCTCTATGGAAAAAGTTGATGTCATTTTGATAGGGATTGCTTTGAATTTATAGATTGCTTTAGGTAGCACAGCTATTTTAACAATATCTATTCTTCCAATCCATAAGCGTGAAACATTTTTCCATTTCTTTGTGTCTTCCTCAATTTCTGCCATGAGTGTTCTATATTTTTCTGAGTACATATCCTTTGCCTCTTTGGTTAGGTTTATTCCTGGGTATCTTATGGTTTGAGGTGCAATTGTAAATGGGATCAACACCTTAATTTCTCTTTCTTCTGTCTTGTTGTTTCTGTATAGAAATGCAACTGATTTCTGTGCATTGATTTTATATCCTGACACTTTACCGAATTCCTGTATGAGTTCTAGCAGTTTTGGAATAGAATCTTTTGGATTTTCTACATAAAGTATCATATTGTCTGCAAAGAGTGAGAGTTTAACTTCTTCTTTGCTGATTTGGATGCCTTTTATTTCTTTTTGTTATCTGATTGCTGAGGCTAGGACTTCTAGTACTATTTTGAACAACCCTGGTGACAGTGGACATTCCCCTCATGTTCCTGACTTTAGGAGAAAAGCTCTCAGTTTTTCCCCCATTGAGAATGATATTTTCTGTGGGGTTCTCATATATAGCTTTTATGATATTGAGGTAAGTCTCATCTATCCCTACACTGTGAAGAGTTTAATCAAGAAAGTACTTTGTGAAATGCTTTTTCTATATCTATTAAAAGGACAATATAGTTATTGTCCTTTCTTTTATTCATGTAGTGTATCACGTTGATTGATTTGTGGATATTGAACCACCCTTGCAGCCCAGGAACAAATCCCACTTGGACATGGTGAATAATCCTTTTAATATGCTGTTGGATCTTATTGGCTAGTACGTTTGTGGGAATTTTGGCATTCTTGTTCATCAGGGTTACTGGTCTGTAATTCTCCTTTTTGGTGAGGCCTTTGGTTTTGGGATCAGGTAATGATGGTCTCATAGAAAGAGTTTGGAAGTTTTCCTTCCATTCCTATCTTTTGAAACAAAATCTTTCTATTTGCAAGGACATGGATGGAAGTGGAGGGTATTATGCTGAGGGAAATAACTCAGTCAGAGAAAGACAATTACCATATGATCTTACTCATATGTGGAATTTAAGAAACAGAATCATAGAGGAAGAGAGGGAAAAATAAAACAAGGCGAAATCAGAGAGGGACACAAACCATAAGAGGCTCTTAATCATAGGAAATAAACTGAGGGTTGTTAGAAGGGAGGGGTAACTACAGGTGCTAGGCATTAAGGACGGCACATGATGTAATCAGCACTGGGTGTTATGTAAGACTGATAAATCACTGAACTCTACCTCTGAAGCTAATAATACATTATATGTTAATTAATTGAATTTAAATTTTAAAAAAGAAAAAAAATACTGCTGCTTGAAAATAAGAAATGGAATGACGTTTGTCTTTTGGTTGAAAACAACTTTTCCCCCTTTACTAAACAGCACACTTCAGAATTATCTTGGAAGCCAGACACAAGTTAAACTCTGTATGAGCAATTGTTCCACCAAGGGAAAAGTGCCTGCCTGCAATTCTTTACAATCCTCCAGCAAGCCATCCTGAACAGGTAAATGACTCTACAGCGGAAAGGAACCCAACCACTCCTTCCGTGCGACTCTCATTCTAGAATACAGAAGAGAATTCAATATGTCTTACCAGGTTATTACAAAAGAAACCTGCTGTTGCCTAGCTCATTACAGGGCAGCTGACAACGGATTTTAAACACAATAAAACAAAGTAATGTATACCTTTACTTTTAGTGACAGGAAAACTTTTTCTCGTTTTATTCTTTGATATTAAGCTGTGAGTTTGCCTATCATGGCTTGTTGTCTCATTTTGAGACCATATTTGCTCATGTAGGCTTCTCTTGAACATAGAGAAAACCAAGTCCTGAATTTGAAACACTTGAAACAAGAAATAGGTACTTTTGCAAAGGCAGTATTTATTTTATTTTTGTTTCCTGAACGAGACCATCTTGAAATTTTCTATTTTCAGTAGTTCTTATTGATGGTGGTGCCTCTCAGCTCATGAATGAAGCAGCACTACAAGGAGAGCATCATAAGGATGCTATTCTGCACTGCTGTTTTTCTCTCTTTATTCACCCATTCACCATTTATTTCTTTAGGGCCCAATAGGTGTCATTTGCTGCACTATCATATTAAGCCACCTAGACAGAAAATTCATACACAAGTGCCTCAACACAAAGGAAAATCTGATGGTATTTTGGAAGAGAAGTAACCTTTAGGGAGACTATAGGAGTGGGAGGTTAAGTAAGGGGAGATTTTCTATGCCTGTAAATGAGCTCAATATTCAGCCAGATCTGGGATGTATCACCCCATGGGTAAGTCCGAGATCTTTCTCTGAGGACTTGGCAGATATGCAATCCATGTTGCTAAAGCCTTCATTTCCCATCATGTTTGTCAACATTGTCTTCGCCCTGGGATCCCATTCTAACACAGCCCAACAAGTTGCGACAAGTGTGTTCTGCTGAATAAGGACAAGGCTTAAATCAGATGCAAATTTCTTAATGCTTCCTTTCCACTTACTTACACTTGCCATTTATATGCAAATGTCAGTGTTCTCTCTGGTCCCCTCATAACACTTTGTCCCTCCAACTTTGCCCTAAACTGGCTGCCGGTAAAGGAGAATTGTGTTTGTTAAATCTAGAGGCATTCTTAACTATTTGTCCACTCAGTAACTCAAAAACCAAATGTCTCAGATTATAATTCTTCAGGAAACAGCTCTCCATAAAAATGTGTATCAGAGTCTGGGTGATAATGTAATCATAAACTATGGGTGTTAGTCAAAGTGCTTACAGGTAAATTTCCTGGCTGTATTCCCACAACCATGAAACAGGATCATTTTTTCAAAACCTGATGCCTTTGGCAGAAACGTGTGCTTGGAGGATTACTAACAAGCTTGTTTAACACGTACAAAACCCAATCAGGACATTTCACTAATATATGCATCTGCATTGATTTTTCTGTTTTTCTTCAATGTTTATTTCTGATGAAATCTGTCCTGTCCGCTCAGAGGATAGAAGCTGAGCTCTGCATTATTCGTAGCAGATTAGGAGTGAAATAAACGCTTGTCTAATACTGTACGGCTCAATGCCCCTGTGTCATATCTATGCATGCCATAAAAGCAGTGATAAACATGATATATTTTTATGACTCTGAATGCTCTATGTGTCAATAAAATATTTTTTAAACTGGATGAAGGCTGCAGTGAACCTGCCTCCCTACTGAAACACCGAATCCCAGTGCCCCGCATCTGATTCAGCCGGGATGGCAGAATCATCAATCGTCTGTGATGAAATTAGGTGCCTACTGCTTGTGGCATATGCAATGTTTTCGTCCTAATGGTCTAAGAGTTTTTTTTTTTTTTTTCCTTGATACACATTGAGAAACACTTCCCTTGCTTCTCGTTGGGGAAATGGATCACAGCTATAATTGACCAGATGAGCTAAATGACCTTTCCTTATTTGAAATGCCCTGGGATTTTACAAGACGAAAAGACCCACACATGCAGGAGAAACTGCAGTATGAACTTTTCAAAGGCACTTTAATAGGCTGCTTTTAAAAAATAATTTACCTGTGGAAGAACCCCTTTAGAGAACACTTACACTGACTGAAGACAAGATACCTTTCAAACTCTGGAGGCGTGGCATTGTTTATTCTGTGGCAAAGGACAAAAACAAGATGATGTCAGTGGTGTGACTTACAGTCACACAGTGTTATGTTTAGTTCTTGCAATAACGTTTGGAAGAACAAGTTATGTCTTATTCCATTTTAGAGTACTTAGAGCTTAAGACACTACACACAGTATATAGAAATTAGCATTGGGGCTAGAGCATGTTAGAATTGGTTAGAGCAGGATGGATCTTTCTTTACCCTACATTGTACCCCCAGTGCTTTATGAGGAGGAACACTGAGCCATTCTATAGTGAAAACATTTGGGGTAGGTGTCAAACGATGACTAAGAAAGCGAACTTTAAATGGTACTGATGAGGGAGCAGGAGGCTGGCTGAAGACAAAGCAAAAGCTGGCACCTTGCACCCCCCCACCCCACCCGCTCCCCTCGGTAATGTGTGTGACATTCCTCAGGCACCCCTGACCGCCATAAGAAACAAATAGTTAACTTGCAGAGATCACAATCCTGCAAGACAGGAGTCTCCCTTGGTTTACAAATGTCCTAGCGATCTACAAACAAAGAAGTTACCTTATCAATAGCACAATTTCCAGAGGCAAATAACTCAGTTCCCAAGCCCTAAATAAAGTTAAATTTCATCTAAACACAAATCTCACTAACAAAGACACTTGATAGCAGAAATGTGAATGGCTTGCCAAAAGGCAAAACTGATCGAGCTGCAAGGCCTCCAGTATCCCGGCACCTTGTAGGCCCTCTTTACATATGAAAGCTCCGTTGAAACCTCCCTTCCCCTCACCTTCCCTCAACCGCAGGGTACGTAACCTGCCATCCCTCACAACCCGGGGCAGCAACTCTTCCTGCCCACGGGTCCTGTCCCCGGGCTTTAATAAACCACCATTTTGCACCAAAGATGTCTCAAGAATTCTTTCTTGTCATCAGCTCCGGACCTCAGCCCACCAAACCTCACCTAGGTTCTAGAACTTCATCAGTACTGTCATCAGAAATACCACCATACCTTTCCCTCTTTACAGATAAAGGTTGACAGCAGACATCCAGTCGTGCTTTGGAAATACTTGATGACAAGGACATCTTTATCTCTCAACTTGCAAGTTTCCAAAACAGGCTGAATAAGAGCCCTTTCTCTGCCTTGAATTGAAAACATGTATGTTTTACATTTTCCTTAGTCAAACTTTCCATATCTGGGTTTTGTTATTGGGGATTTGATCCTGTTTAATTTTGTTTTGTTATCATCAGAGATGGGTAAGTGGCTGCAAAAAGGAGAAGTTCATTTACCATTTATTGTCATAGGTAAGCAGTTCTAGGCCCTGATCTAGGCACTTTACATCTATTAACAGCTTAGAGTGTCCAAACAACTTTATAAGTTGATCTGCTTTCCAATAGCATTCTCCAGTCATATTTCAGAGGGAAAGGAAAGCCTCTATTTCCTAGGGATAGGGCTCATTAGCATAGGGCTCTACATTACAAATCTCCCCAGAATTGCTGGTAT
Source organism: Lutra lutra (assembly GCF_902655055.1). Classification (NCBI taxonomy): domain Eukaryota; kingdom Metazoa; phylum Chordata; class Mammalia; order Carnivora; family Mustelidae; genus Lutra; species Lutra lutra. Next base: position 121,328,744 of record NC_062284.1, read on the forward strand.
TTACATACTCACTCAACATGCATTAGAATTTCAAGGATGGGCACTCTAAAATGTGAGCCCATTGAGCACATGTACTGGGATAAAAATGCATAATGTTAACAATGCTTTTCTGTTCAATTGCATAGCGTTTTGGTTAAAAGTTATGTTGACACAAATCTGCCAATACCCATTTTTTATGATAGCCAAATGTCAAGTACGTTGGAAGCGAACATTGGCATATGACAAATCGATAAGAAGTCAATCTTAATCAGGCCTTTATGGAGGTTCAGATTACACACAGAGATGAGAACAAATGAAATTTCATAAAAATGAGGTCAGGGTAGGTTTTAGTGGTTCTGGCTTTCTCTGTTTCTTCCTAGATGATATCCTGCGTTCCTTCTACTGTGTGATAATGCTCTTTTGGATAGCAAAGCAGCTATGCAGTAATAGCATCCGTCACACAAGTGGGCCCAAACTTCTCTGTAATGTCATTTACAGATGTATTTACTTTTTTATTGACAATGCATTCCAAGTATAAAGGCATCAAATGACTTGACTCAGACTTCAAAGAGAGTCTCAGAGTATGACAAGATCATGGCTTGTTAATTACAGAATTTAGATCTTTTTACTTTCTGGTCCGTGATTTTTCACAGTGGTTGGAGTTTTGACACCTCTCACCTGGGTATGCAGGGATGTTCAAAATGTCCTCAAAATAACAAGGACACCATTAAATTGAAGAGTAGTTTCAGGTCATGGCATATTCTGGAACATGTTTGTCTATAGATGTGATCAAATTATTTGATTTTTCTGAAATTAGGTCCTCAGACGATGAAAATAAACCATTTAATACAGTGTTTAGAGCACATATGAAGATTTTTGGAATATGCCAAGCATACTTATTTTTTTTTAAATCATCACACCATAGAATATTGGCAAGGTCACAAACCTTTTTGTCAGAGATAGGGATTCACATACCAGCTCTCCAATTACTGTGAGTCCAGAAAACTCACTTATCTTCCTAGAATCTCTGTGCTTTCATCTAAAAATTAAAGATAACTACATATTATTTAGGAGGACTACTAAGACCAAGTACAGTATGGGTCTCGTAAAAATATTTAAAAAAATGGAAGTTACGATAATACCTATTATATGACAATGTATACTTATAAATAAATATGTAATCTGTAAATATAAATTATATAATATATATAATATGTGCTATGGTGTGTAAATTAAATATATGGGTCATAAATATGTTATTTGTTATTGTTATTCTCCTCATTATTCATATTTGCAATGGACACCTTTAATCATGTATTTTGGCAACTATTTCTGATCTTATTTTAAACTGTAGAGGAATTAGCGGATTGATCATAGTAACAAATCTTTACCAGAAAGAGGTGTAAAGACTGGAGAAGATTTAAAAACCCAGTGATTAATGAACAGCAACTTCCAAACAAAAAAGAAAGGGAAAAAAAAAAAAAAAGGACTCCCTGAGGAGGGCACCTCTCTTCCTCTCTTCCTCCCTCTTTAACTAAATTTTTTAAAAAGATTTTATTTACTTATTTGACAGAGAGAGATCACAAGAAGGCAGAGAGGAAAGCAGAGAGAGGGGGAAGCAGGCATGACCTGAGCCGAAGGCAGAGGCTTAACCCACTGAGACACCCAGGTGCCCCCATCTTTAACTACATTCTGTTCTTCATTCTGTCTCCTTTGTGGACTGAAAACCAATCCTAATGGTTTTCTAATCAGTTATTGACAAGAGGGTAGAAACATAACATTTTTCTTTTTTTGCTCAGGGGAGAGCCCCTCCCTGGAGATCACTGGGTATATAGAGAAGGGACAGTACTATTAAGCATTACACTTTGCATTTCTATAGTTATTTGTTGTTTTCAAAATTAACATTCATTTATATAGCAAGTGCCACACTGGGTTGGTCATTGTCTTCTATCCTTCGGGGTTATACTAACTGGTGATAGTGATGCTCTGAGCTTTAGTCAGGAACGTTTTGTTTCCCAGTGATCTGTGTTAGTAGACTAGCTGCTCCGAAACTCAGTGAACATGAAACGATTTTGGATTCGGCATATTTAGCAGCAAAAACTCTGTAACTAGCAAAAACTCTGTAACTTCATCCCATTGCTTTAATAATAATAATAACAACAGATAATACACATTGAACATTTCTTCTATGACAAAGAGATGACTGGATTAGGGATTTTATAGATGAAGAGACTGAAACCCAGAAAGACTGAGCAACCTCCAGAGAAGCACTCAGCTGCTGGAGATCAAAAGTCGGACGTGAACCCAGGTCATCTGAATTCAGAGTCTAAGCTAATCATTTTGTAGTACATGGTACTAAATTGCCCACAGGTTCTGTATCCGCAAAACACAGAGACAATATGAGGTAGATTGCCTAAAAATATAGAGCAAATACTCTGGAGAGCTGGGATTTAAACTCCACAATTCCTACTCTTTACATTAACGATGCTTGATTTGGAGACGAGGGCAGAATTACTGAGAGATATTTCACATAACTCCATTTTTTCATTAGTGATGTAAGTGCAAACATCAATGAATTCTCACCACTGATCCTTCTCGCTGCTGTTTGCCTTACGAACACATGGAACTGGCAATTAGCAATTTACAGTCCTGATGTTTTACTTTCACTGTCATCCAAGCTTTTTCTCAGCTTAGTACTGTAAAAACCTGCCAAGCCTATCACAAGTTTCGAGAGATAGAGCACAGCACTTGGGGAAACAGCTGACATGGTGATCGGATCTGATCTGTGCCTGTGTCATCCTGTCTCCAGTCTGTTGCAGTGACTGGCCTGCGTCCACAAGTTTGAGTTTGTTTGTGTGAATTGTCAAAGCACCTTGGCTGTGATAATGGGCCATCTTCTCTCCACAAGGAGATGTCAAAGGCTGCAGGGCTAATTCAGGTACTGGCTAGTAAAGAATCTGGCCTTGCCCAAAGATAGAGATCTATTGTCCTCTAGGAGGTAATGTATGTCACGTCTGCTAGGAGAGCATTTGTTTAAGGCAGAGGCTTTTGCCGGATCTTAGGGTGCAGCCATCAATGTTCAATAGTCTCAGGGTGGGAGCTGCTCACAACAAAGTTAAATCATGTGATTGGCATCACAGAGTATCAGTAGACCTTGAGACTGTGTTCAGCCATGTAGGCAGTTAATCAGTCAATCATGCCTTCATAATGAAGCTCCAATAAAAACCCTGGACATTAAAATCTTGAGTGAGATTCCTTGGCTGGCAATTCTCTATGAGTATTGTCACGCATCAATGTTGGGAGGATAATACCTCCTGAATATTTGTGTTTGGAATCCTCCCAGACTCTGCCCTATGTGTGCTTTCCTTTGGTTGATTTTAATCTGTATCCTTTCCCTGTTAAATAAATAAATAAATAAATAAATAAATAATAAAATAAAATAAAATAAAATAACTGTGTGTATAACAGCCTTAAGTGTACTCTGTGAGTGCTTCTAATAAATTATAAAAACTAGAGGTCCTTTTTGGAACTCTCTGAATTTAAAGTTGGTGTCAGAAGTGAGGGCAATTTTGGTAATTGTGACCTCAAATTTTACAGTTTAGCCAAGCTGTTGGTAGAAACATAGCATCTTCATGGGGGAGAGAGAGAGTGAGAGGAGAGGGAGAGGGGAAGGGAAAGGGAGAAGGAGGGAGGGAGAGAAAAAGAGAGAATATCTGGCTTTGAAGTGTTTGATTATGTCCAGATCTCAGGTCTGTTCCATGCTGGTTATGTCCCCTTGGACAATTTAGTTCAACTCCATGATTTCCATCTATGAATATGGGAGTTGATACAATACACCTGGCAGGATTGTTGTGAGGATCAAAAGAGACTATTTACAACATGTTCCCAGCATGTCTGACCCTTGCTAGGTGCTTCATAAACATTACTTTATTGTTCAAAACTCAGGACAGGCTCTTGGAAGCAATCTGAGGGGAACATCTATTTTTCCACCGCCGGGTATAGTCATTTCAGGCACAAACTCTGAAGAACTGTAGGGACGTTAAGAGCCGTGAGAGGCTGTCGATTCACAGATAGGGCTTAGTTGAATATGAAGCTACTCCCCCGCTAGACACTCCCGCAGAGAGAGAGTTCAGGAGAGCATTTGGAGAATGATTGCAGGAAAGCTGAAGGCTGAGAACTTGCTGATGACAGTGACCTCACTGGGGAACCACAAACTACTGAATGTAGGTGGCAATTAGTTCAAACATTTATTTCTTCACAAGATATTTATTAAGGATTTTTTATGTGCAGGCACTGTTCTAAGGGCAGAGGGATTATTACTCAGTAGACAAACAAACTACATAACGTAAATGTCTGATGATAATGACTGCTATGAAAAAGAACACGGCAAGTCCAGAAGAAGGAGTGTGAAGGGCGTGGTGCTCTTGGATAACAAGGTGGTCAGGAAAGGTCTTTCTGAGGAGATGCCATTTGATCAGAAACCTTGCTTTGGGGATGGACTTTGTCAATTACTGGGGAAGTATGTTCAAGACAGTGAGGAATCTAAGGAGGGGCATTCCTGAGGATATCAGAAGAGAAACAAAAGACCAACATGGATATAGTATTTAATTTGACTAAAATTTCCTGGTCAATTTATATATTTTAGTTTAATTTAATCCTATTCCAATGTGATATATATATTTTTTAAAGATTTTATTTGTTTGACAGACAGAGATCACAAGTAGGCAGAGGCAGGAGAGAGAGAGGAAGGGAAGCAGGCTCCCTGCTGAGCAGAGAGCTTGATGTGGGGCTTGATCCCAGGACCCTGGGATCATGACCTGAGCTGAAGGCAGACGCTTAACCCACTGAGCCATCCAGGTACACCTCAATGTGATATTTTTGAATTGGACAAAACATTTCTACAGATCTCTGAAGGAATATACACCTAAGAAGTAAAATCAAAATCAAAATCAAAAGGACAATGTAATGAGACTTCCCCAATGAGCTATTATTAAAAAACTTACAAATGACAGTGAGTAGAATATATAGTGAGGATCCAAGAATCAACAGCCAGATCCATGTAACAGCAGCGGCCTGGGAATACTTCCTGAAAAATATTAACAATATCTAGCATCGTTATAGAACCATTGGAAACATTAGTAAAGGAATAGGTTATTCATTTAATTATATTGGGAAATTTTACTAACTGGAAAAAAATGAGCTAGAGTCTCCCCACACAGCAGGCACCAGAGTATTTTTTAGTTGAGTTATTTAAATACAGGGTTGCAATCCATAAAAATAGAAACAAAACATGGGTTAGTACTTAGATAATCTTGGTATAAGAAAATGACTTGTAGTATCTTTAGCTAAAATATAATTTTTTAAAGTACATTAAAATACAATAAGTCCATTTCCAAAATTATCTGTAATGAATATTTTTTAAATAAATGAGAAAAAATATTAGAAAGGAAATGGCTACACTGGGCATTTTTCTGATATCTTCAGCATTGCTCTGTATTTTTCAATGTATCTTGTGTCCTAAGCATAAACTTATTGGTATTATCTGAAATTTGCTTTCTAACCTAATAATTAGAAGTGTTAGTCATTATAGTTCTTCAATTTAACATTAGAAGCAATCAATCATGTCCAAATAGTATTTTAAAAATTATGCTTCCCCATGTACGAAACAGAAGAATTTAAATAAGCTTCAAAAGAGAATCATATTGCTCAGACACCTGTACACATTCTTTAGGAATTGTACACCCCTGTCAGTCATAATATTTCTGGAGACCATAATAGAATCCCCATCCACGGAAGGAGACATCTGAGAACATTTGGATCCCACTTTGAAACTAGGATGTTTTATTTTCCCCTCCATTTCACTCACAATCGGAAACATATGGAATGTTTTATTTGCAGGCTACAAAAACAAATCAAACCGGCAATGCTGTGTTGGAAAAAAATTTATTCTTCCTGTGGCTCAGAGGTCTAGCTCTGTGTCCACACTTCCATACCGATCACTTTCTGTCTATAGTCATCAAGGTTAATGGCCACTTCCGTGCCCTCTGTTATTGCTTCCACTCTCGGGGGGTATTATCAGGCCTAGCCTCACTTTCCCTCCTGATGTTCATTATTCCATCATCATCTTCCGTTTCTTGAAAATGTGTTGTTTTGCCTGATTATTGCCATTTGCCCTGTGAGGATTACTGCTTGTGTGGTAGTTCTGCTGACATGTCCCCTTATTTTTTTCTTGGACTCCCTGGGTTCTCTATGCAAAGGTTTTAGTCATTGGCACCTCATTCCCACGGTTTTGATTCTAAACCCAGAGCAGACAAATGAGGATTCATCCATAGCCAATTCCTAGGCATCTCTCCTTTCACACAGTAAAGGAAGTGCTGAGAGGGACGTTAACTATGTTGCTTCATCTACTAGTAGTTCTATCTTTCTCATTGGAATGCTATTTTCTGCTACAGGGTATAATGATTGAATGGAATAGGAAGACAGTGGCTGTTTTTAGGATTAGACACAGAATTTGTTGTATGCATTTCTGCCAGTGGGTTGGATCTAATTACTGCTTTTTGACATGCTTTACAGCTTGAAATCTCTTTTATAGCTGTGTTTCTTAGCGGTTGAACAATATTTGAATTTCTTAAACCTGCTAATAATAACCTTGTCTTTCCCCCTCTTCCTGGGGCCACTTCTTTTCTAGGCTTCACTTCCATCTGAAGAACGTTAAAGAACTTCTATCAAAGATTCTCTAATTCCCTTCTCCAACTTCAAGAATATTCATTTCCAAGAATATTAGAGCAACCACAAAACATGTTCTTTGAAGGTAGAAAGTGATGACTCTGAAACATGTAAAGGTGAGTAAAGAAAACATCTGTGGGAGAAATGAATTACAGTGTGAAACATCAGCAATTTGAGTGAGTCCAGGACTCCATCTTGCTCTAGACACTGGCACATAGGATGTGCTGAACAAAACATTGTTTAATGGAACAAGACATTCGCAGTGGGAAAAAGGTATATAATTGACCCAATCTAAGCACGAATCTATAGAAGTGTGTTTCTTAGATCACAGAAAGAAAGCTCAGTTACTTGCCAAATTTTAAGAAGTAGAAATATTCACTTGCAGCCATGGGTATAAGGTTGCATTATACAATAGACATTGGGGACCACGGTTGCCTAAAGAAGACTCTCTCTACAACACCAAGATTATATTCCTTGGGGGAACTTCCAGCTTTAGGCCTAAATCCATTCATGTAGATATCCAAGATGAAAAATATTTGGATGGGATACATTTTAGGGCCCTTAGGAGCCCATTCTTCTCAACTAGATCACTGGTCTTTCACCTGCCCTATTGTCGCCTTATATGGTATTTATGGAGAATGCTGACTGATTTTTTTTTTTTTCAGTACAAGAAAGTTTTCATTTTTCCAAACAAAATTCTTAAATGGCAAATGAACAGAAATTCAAAAGTTGCAAATTTGCAGCTGCAGTCTGTGGGGAGAGGAAAACCATACCCATTAAATCTGCAAAATATACCAGAATGTAGAAAAATCAATTGATTGGCAGCTGTGGATATTTACATCTTTCTTTAATTGCTTAAAATCAGCAAAGCTAGGAGGCTTCATGAGAGCTGGCCGTGACTCAAGTCGGTACTGCTCCTCTTCCGGAGGCGAATGAAGGAGTTGAAATGCGTAGGATACCTTTCAAAAAAGAAGAGAAAGGAATTTAGGGAGATAATGGGGAAGTCACAACCAAAGAGAGTTGGAAGAAGGTCAGTGTCATGGCCTCAGGGAAATTAAAAGAGGAGCAAGTTCAAGGAAGCCTAGAATTGTCATCATCAAATGTAGAGAAGTTAAATAGCAAAGGCTGATACAGGCTAGCATATTTGAAAAATAGCAGTGTAAAAAACATCAACATGTATATCATTGAAAATAGAGGTTTTTTTTTTTTTTAAAGATTTTATTTATTTATTTGACAGACAGAGATCACAAGGAGGCAGAGAGGCAGGCAGAGAGAGAGAGGAAGAGAAGCAGGCCTCCTGCTGAGCAGAGAGCCCGATGCAGGGCTTGAGCCCAGAACCCTGGGATCATGACCTGAGCTAAAAGCAGAGGCTTTAACCCACTGAGCCACCCAGGCACCCCTGAAAATAGAGCCTTAAAAGAAAGGAAGTTATACTGCCGGGAACTTAACCCAAACAAAATAAACTCAATACCTCACTAAATAGGTTGTTAACTTATCAACAAAGTAGGCCATGCTGGGTAATTAAATATTATGAGTCACTTCATTTTTTTCTTTCTTTCTGAGATGTCAGGTTACTTATCTTACTTTTCTTAGATAATATTCCAAAATAACTAGCAATCGAAACACACTACATATGTAATTAGGTGACCAATTATAGGATTTCTGTGTTCACTCTGTGTGTGTACGTAGTGGGGAGTGTGTTTTGGGTAATGTGAGGGAGAGAATTCATTTATGTATTTACATAATAAACACTTTAAAGACAGTTACTCTGAACCAGACCCTATGCAAAGGACACAAAGCTGAAAAAGACCCAGCTTGAAACCCCTGATATGCATCATAATGTTAGGATACAGTATCAGTTAGGGTCCTGCACAGAAATGGAAATTTGTCTTAGTATTGTTATTTCGTCATTTCTGGGATGTGCCTATGCCCCCCTTTATCATTCCTGAAATACCAAAGTATCTGAAAACTGATAATATGTTATCGTTTAATTAGCTGTTCAAAGTCCAGGGAGATGAAGTTCATAGAAAATTGCTTCTAGTTTTAGCAAAATAGGAATTATTGGAACCACAGAATAAACCTCTGTTTATTCTCAGCTGCCCATAATGCTGAAGATGTCTTAACTGGAAGTCAATGCAAACCTCATGTTTGTCCTTGCTCTCATGGCCACCTAGTGCTGCAGGAAGGTAGGGTGGTTTCTTTTCCATCTTTAACAGTTTGTGGGATTCCTCTCTTTGGTGGAATTTAAATAGAATACAGTTGGCTAGAGAATCCGCTATATAATTTTGAGGATTTGGGCCCCCATAATGCAGGGAGTAAAGTAAGGACAGCACCAGGGCTAGGAACCAAGTGGCCCAGGTCTGTCAAATAATGAGTCAAGCACTTAAGCCAAGTGGAGGGGTAGCATTTAGATCAGAAATTGCAAGGCACTGAGGATAAACTGACATTCACACATTTGCTAGTTTTTAAGTGAATTTTCTATTTGATAGACTCTGAAGTATGTATAACAGCTACATTATATGAACGAGGAAGTTGAAGTTATAAAACGTGAATTTTTTCAAGATTATGTATAGATGAAGTATTGTAGTCAAGATTTGAGTCCAGGTTTTAAAACATGAAAGCTCACGATCACACACCTGTGCCCTCTTACTTCCCACTTGAAAGCCAGGGAACTCATGTTGCCGCTGTTAGAAAGAGACAAACAGGTCTGAAATGGAGTCACTTATGCTATGCTCCAAGTCACCAAGCCATGACTTACTATCGAACTACCTAAATTCGATACAGTTTCAGCCTCTTCCAGCAATGGAGTCTCAAAACAGTCAATCTGGAATTACCTGGTCAGCACTAATGAGGTAATCGGCTTGATAGACACCTGTCGTCTCTTAAAGGAAGGTGACCTTGCTACCACCAATCCACTTTTCGCCACTATAATTTCCCTGTGCTCCTCTCTTCTGCCTGTAAAATTATTTCATTTTGCACAACTCCTTGGAGTTCCTATTTACTACATGAGATGTTGCCCAATTCTTGAATCACTGAATGGAGACAATAGGATCTTTAAAATGTTGATCACTGTTAAAAGATTTTATCTATTTATTTGAGACAGAGAGAGAGAAAAAGAGAAAACACAAGCAGGGGGAGGGGCAAAGAGAGAGCGGGGAGCAGACTCTCCACTGAGCACAAGAAGCCCCATGTGGGACTCTATCACAGGACCCTGGGAGCCTGACCTGAGCTGAAGTCAGACGCTTAACCAACTGAGCCACCCAGGCACCCCATGATCTTTGTTTTTTAATATCATTATATTCAAGATCAGAGTGAAGTCTACTATAGGAATGATTACAAAGGGAACTTGTAGAATTATTTTTTTTTCATTTTTGCTTTAGAATAGGAAAGATTTTAGTGATCACAAAATACCTCTGCATACTTCTGAGGTCTGGTGTATGTTTTTAAAATAAATCATTTTTATTTTTTATAAACCTTGTCTTTTAAACAATTTATTAATTTCATGTCTTCCACTATTTTTTATGACACCTAAATTCTGAATTTAAAATATTTTAATATCCCAAATATTCACATATTCTCTAATCAAATAGTATTTTTCTTTACAGTACATGTATTTTTCTATTGTGATTGCCGGTACAACCTTTTTTTTTTATTTTTTTTTTTTTTTTTTTTTTTTTTATTTATTTATTTATTTATTTATTTATTTGACAGAGAGATCACAAGCAGGCAGAGAGGCAGGCAGAGAGAGAGGAAGCAGGCTCCCTGCTGAGCAGAGAGCCCGATGCGGGACTCGATCCCAGGACTCTGAGATCATGACCTGAGCCGAAGGCAGCGGCTTAACCCACCGAGCCACCCAGGCGCCCCTAACCTTTTTTTTTTTTTTAAAGATTTTATTTATTTATTTGAGAGAGAATGAGTGAAAGAGAGCATGAGAGAGGAGAAGGTCAGAGGGAGAAGCAGGCTCCCCAAGGAGCTGGGAGCCCGATGCAGGACTCCATCCTGTAAGTCCGGGATCATGACCTGAGCCAAAGGCAGTGGCTCAACCAACTGAGTCACCCAGGTGCCCGCCGGTACAACCTTTTATTATTATTTCGTATTGCCATGGTATTTAGTACCTAAATTGCTCTCCTTAGCCTTGTTTTTCAATTTGTCTCATATGTATTCACTTATTTTATCATTTAGGTTAAGTTTAGGAAATTGTCACATCCTGCCTTGAAAAAGCACCATTGGATTTTTTGCTCAGATTTTTAAAATCTTAATTATATTAGACTCTCAACTGGAATAATTATTTCAGGGGTTCTCTGTATTTTTTGTGAATATTATAGTTTTTGCTATATTTCTATAGCATATGTTCTATAGGCTTTCTAAACTTCCTTTTTAAGTTTATTTCTAAGTATTTTGTAATATGGTTAATATTGGCAATTGGATTTGTTTTCCATTAAACTTTGTTTTTTTTAATTGCTGGCATAAAGAAAATACTAATTTAAATAAATGTTTATTGCTACTTGCCCAAACATGCCAACAAATTTCATTAGTTTTTTTAATCTAATTATAGAATTATATAATCTACAGTTAGTTATAATTGTTGGTTTTTAATTTTATTATTACACTTTTTTCTGTTTCTCTTCCTTCTTTTTTTCTTCCCCTTATTCTACCATCTCCCCTTCATACCATCCCTCTCCTCCCCTCCTTTTTCCTTCTTCTTCTATGGAAGGTACTAGAACTTCCAGAGCATTGGCAGTAATGATAAACAATGATATAAGAGACAGAAATCTTTCTTCTAACTCTATTGAAAATGGCTGATGCTTCATTCAATTGTGAATTCTCTCGCTGCCCTCAATCTTGTGCCGGGAATGTTCTTCCCACAAACAAATACATAACAAGAGTCTTCACCTCCTTGGGGATCTTCATTAAAAACTAGCCTCTGTTACAGTGTAAACTCCATGAAGGACAGGGACTGTCTGCCTAGACTCTTCTACACTCACATCCTCGGTGGAGCTTAGTAAACATCTATTGAGTCAAAATTGTTGAATTTTTGAGAATAGTATTGGTTAGTGGCTGAGACAGTTATGCTTTATGTCAAAGAATTTCATTGTATCTCTCTTTGCTAAAAGTTTGCTCAGGCTTGGGTACTGAGTTTTGCTAAACATTTAAGGATCTCTTGAAATATTTAATTATGTATTTATTTCTACTTTGGGATCTAATGGTGTAAGATTTATATCATTAGATTTCCTAATATCAAACAACCTTCACATTCTTAAAATAAATAGTACTTGTTTGCAGTGCATTATTTTTAATATCTGATTATGATAATGGCTGAACATGATTTGCTAGTATTTTATTTAGATTTCACCTCTAAACTCAAAAGTGAGAGGTTTTGTAGCTTTAATTTTGTGACCTATTTAGTAGGTAGGTATAGGTATCTGACATATGTGAGGTTTGAAAACAGAAATGGGATGTTTTCCATATTATGTATTTTTCATGTTGCATTGAGTTTTATGACTATGTTTTGTCTAAATTCTATGTTTAACTAGTTTCATTATCACTGGTTATTTTACAAAAACACTTGCTTAGCAGATGTTACATTCATCTGTTATTAATGGAAAGCTTATAAAATCCAAAGCCCGTTCTAGCTCCATTTGCCAGAATGTTACACAGAAGGTCTACTTTCTACCATCTCCCTTATTTGAAATAATCATTCACTCACCCTCATATAAGAATGATTTTACTGGGGCGCCTGGGTGGCTCAGTGGGTTCAACCGCTGCCTTCAGCTCAGGTCATGATCTCAGGGTCCTGGGCTCTCTGCTCAGCAGGGAGCCTGCTTCCTCCTCTCTCTCTGACTGCTTCTCTGCCTGCTTGTGATCTCTCTCTGTCAAATAAATAAATAAAATCTTTAAAAAAAAAAAAAGAATGATTTTACTGGTTACTTTGTATGTCACAAAACTGGTTGCCAGTGTCTTCTATCATGTAGGACAGAAAGGAAGTTTGAAGTTAGACCATGATTTTACCTACAGAAAAGCAATTCTTTTTGCCTAAATGTTTTTTTATTTTTTTACCTTTGAAAATTTATCATTTGAAATTTTAGCTTTCCTAGTAACCCCCAAACTTCTATTTGTCCCCATAGAATTATGATGGCTGAATTATTATTATTATTTAGTTCAAGTTCCCTCTGTTTTTCATATCATGTCTGTTTCATGTGTTCTGCTTTATTTCTGTGGGAGTGCTGCTTGGTCCCATTTCCGCAGGCTACCAAGGAGATCAGTCTTGTAGTGGAGTACAGGTTACAGATCTGTCCTCCATGCTTCCTGCACACACAGCTCATCCACCTTGCCTCCAGAAGAAATTTGTCAATGTGTATGATGTATGAAGTGCTCCTATCTTAGTTTAGGGGATTTTCATATTTCTTGAAGTTCTGCACCTTAAAGAGAATTTGAAAATAATAGGCTTTAGAACTTTGAGTTAGAATCTTAGTGCCTGGTACGTAAGAAATGTTCAAATCCAGAAGGAAATGAGAATGGATATATGACATTATTTATTTCAATGGTATCTTTTAGAGTTCAGCCTTGAAACCCAGAGCCTTCCAGATATTACAATTTGTGGAGTATGGAAAAATTCATAAGATATATCAAATTTTTTGATGATATATATTCTTGCAAAGGAAGGGAAAGGGAGATAGAAACATTCATGGTTCCATCATACACAAACAACATTCGCCATCGCTCTGCTGTAGCATAAACCTTACTGTGTCACTTCTTGTTTTACTCAGAGCTAAAGGCATGAACGATTTATTTCCCCCTTGCTTCTTGGGATTGTCTTCTATCTCTCTATTATATATCTGTTTTGTCCTCACTGGCTCTCCGGTTAGGCAGGCACGCTTGTCTCCCTGCTGTCTCTGTTCTATGGCACTTGCCAGTCGCTCTTGGAATGTTCTCCTCCAAAAAATATGTATGACTACATTCCTAACTTCTCGTGATCTTGGTTCGAAACTCACCCTCTTGGTAAGGCCACCCTACCTACAGTTTTAGTCTCTCACTAATATTTCATGTTCTCATCCCCTGATTTACTTATTTTTCTATAACTATACAAAATGGTTCACATTTCACTCATGTATCCTGTTTATTGTTGGTCTTTTTCATTACAATATAAGCTTCATAAAAGCAGGATTTTAGTCTGTTTTGTTTACTACCACAACCCCAGTTCCCAGAATAGGACCAGGCACACAATAAATACTTATAGAATGAATAAATAGTGAGATTCAATAATGAAATTGGCAATAATATGAATGATTACCTAGGGAATACAATTTACAATATCCAGACTACTACTGGAATTTCCATCTGGAACTATCACTGAAGTGAGGGTCTAGTACCATGTAGTAGGGAGATGGGCAATCTTCAGATCAGGCTCTCTCTTGGATGGCTTTGTGCTCTACAGCAATGGGCAATACAAGTAGTAAAGATTTATGAAAATCATGATGCTGACGGTACAGCTCTGATGCTACAGGAGAAGAAGGGTTATTATTTTTTTGTAAAGCTATGCCCAGTGCAGTGCTGTACTTACTGATGTTTATATTTTATAGCAATACTTCTAGAGTTGACTTCCAAACAGACTTTCTCTGCTCATGTTCAGTTCTGACTGTTAAGTATTTTGAATGCCATGGCTGCTTAGAGATTAATAAATTTTCACCTTCATTATTGGAATTCTTTCAAAAAAAATTGTGGTTGCAGGTCTGAAATGTTTAGGTCCTTGCTTCTTTTCTTCCTTCATTGAAGTAATTAAAAAAAAATATATTGATTTGCGATAAAGCAGTCTCTTTGAAATTCAACAATAATGTCAGAGTAGAATATCATGCAAACATTCATGGATTTCATTGGTAATATTACACATGTGCTTTTCTTCTGCCTAGAATGGTTTTCCCTGGATCTTGCATGGCATAGTTTTCTCTTAATACTTACTTCTCAGAGCAACTGTTAATTTTAGAGAGACCATCCTTGTTCACAGAATCTAAAGGAGCTCATTCCAATATTCTCTGTCACTTGACCCTTTTTTCCTCTGTAGCACATGTCATTACCTGAACTTACTTATTTTTGTATGTATTTAAGTGTATGTGTACTTCATTGCCTCTCTGCTCCTTCTCTATAGGACAAGCTTCACCATGGCAAGAATCTGTCCATCCTGTTTTTCAGTACTGTGTCCCCGGCACATAGACGGTACCTGGTATATATTAGACACTCAATAAATATTTTGTTAACCGAATGGATGTTGATCTCTGAAAGTAGTTTCTAGCTAGGTTCTCTCGTGTTGGCACTACCTCATAGAGCAGGTATACAGACAATGAAAAGAAAAAAAAAATAAGAGAGTAGCTCTCAGGACACAAACTAAAATGAAAGGCCAGCCAGTTGCTTTGTGTGTTATTTTATCATATGTAGCATCTGGAAGCTGCTCTTACCCGTTCTATTTTCATACTATCAACAAGCTGCTGCCACAGCCATTGGAAGTGATGCATTTATGCACCAAGGCGGGAGAGTTACTTTTGATTTTTTTTTTTCCTCTTGTGAAGCACTCAAAAATACAATTCTAAAAGATAAAATGTCTGGGGGAGGATAGGTGGGAGAATTATGTGATTCAAACCAGAAACTTACATAAGAATTGAATCTGGTCTTAACATAAAGTGGTAGCTGAATTTTAGAGAACTGAAATGATGATATTTGCTCGAGCTGTAGGTGCACTCTCACTGGGTGTTATACGGTTTGATTTGATTAGAAAAAGACATTGAACTGAATCTTTATTTACATTAGCACTAGTCTCCAAATTAACGAACAGATCTTACATTTAGAAATATATTATATATATTCAGTATCTGCATGGTAAAAGTGGGTCTGCATTGTTCATTCATTCAATAAACAGTTTTGAACCATAATATACATGCCAGACACTATATTAGATCTGGGAAATTCAGCATAAACAGAAAATCATCTCTGCCCTCTGCACTCTGGCATTCAATACTTATATAACTCAATTTGCCCACCAGTGGGGGCAGTATAAAGAGCTAAATTGTTATCAAGGGCTACTGTGAAAAATTAAAACATCATGAACTATGTGACTAACCATGTGAGTGGTACCAGTAGACATCCAAGTAAAGATCATCAGGGTTCTATTGTGTGGGAGCATGTGGGAGTGAGGGGTTATGTCTGTGGTGGGTGTGTGGATTGGATTATAATATATTTGGAGAAAGGAACAATACACATATAAATAATGCAAAGGTCATGTGTTCAATGTCATCTATGCATTTGTGATAAGTGCTTCAGATATCCAGAGGAAGATCAGTAAGTCTTCTCCAATTGTTGAATCTTATACAATTTTAAATAGGCTTTGAGAGCTTGTTGGGAAGGCTAGTGGGAGAGCACAGCTACTCCTATACCCTTGACTGAAGAACAGACTTCCTCTATTGGGGAAGGTCGTCATCGTCGTCAACTGAGTACTTAGCTTTGGGAAGGATGCACACAGAGCAGTGAGGGAAGAAGGGGACACCTGCCTAGCCAGCTAGATCCACTGAATCACCCCTGGCGATCAATGGATGTCACAGACAGATTGCCCTCACTTCTTTTAAATAGGCTTTGAAGGAGTAACTAGAGTTTTGAAAAATAGGCAAAAATCAAAGGGAACTGTATCACCGTAGACCAGCTGATCAAAACTTGGTGGGGGTTGAATTAACTAGTCCTTAAAAAGTCTCTTGCAATATGGAAATTCATTTTCTTTTGGATCACAAAGAAAAGGGACACCTACATAAATTAAGAAAAGCCAAGAATATCTTTCTAGATTCTCAGTCTGTGATTTCTAAACCTGTAGCATCAACGCCACTTGGGATTTGTTACAAATGTAAATTCTCAGACCCCCTACCCAGAGGAGCTAATTCAGACACTTCCTGTAGTGCCCAGAGATCTATGTTTTAATAAGTCCTCCTCCTAGTGATCCTGAGGCATGTTCAAGCCTGAAACCACTGTTATCAGGCATGAGTATGTAAAGGATTAAAAAAAAAAAAAGCAAAATTAAAAATCCACTGTGACTGAGATTTGGGGTTTTCGCAAGTCATCTGCTAAGTGCATCCCAGATGAGGTATCTTTGCAGGCTCTGAGCTTGGCGAACCCAAGGCAACCTGCTGACAATCACCTCACCAGCTTATACTGACTCTTTATTGATCCTTATTTGTTTTCTGTACTTTTCCTCTATGGTCATGCTGTTGCTTCCCTCTGGGTGCCTTCTCTCTGTGTCTCCATTTATGAGGTCTACCTATTCTTTGTGCATTTATTTCTGTGTGCATTTATTTCCTCTTTGGTAACCATCCATTAGACCCTAAAACATAAACTCTGTGAGAGCAGGAATTCCTGTCTTATTTATCATTGTCCTCATAACACCTAGAACAAGGTCTGACGTGTAGAAGATGCCAACATATGCCCATTTTGAAATAATGAATTGTACACATGGGTAATAAAGTTTAAAGTCCATAAGTATTTAACTTGGGGGAGTTTTGAATTTGAAATACCTTGGCTCTGCCAGTGGTTAACCATTTGACAAATCAAGTCATTAACTTCCCTGTGTCTCTATTTCTTCCTTTGTAAAAGTAGGACTGTGGAGGTATTCAAAGGTCTTGAACTCAGTGGAGAACATAAAACAAATAAGTGAAAGTGAGAACCATGGCCACTAGGTTACTAGGGAGCTGCCTGTACTCAGCTCTGGAAGGTTATCACCAAGGAAAAACACACCTAATATTGCTTCGGATTCTAGTATTTCTGGAAACTCTGAAACTTCACATTTTTCTTTATTGAAACTCTCACAAAATGTTCATGATGATGAATTTAATTAAAAAACTGAAAGCATAATTAGCTAAAAGTCACTGGCAGAGACTTTTTGTTCTTGGGGCTAGGTAAGCACTGGCAATACTGTGACCCATTGGTCATTCTATCTTCCTTCCCCTAAAAATATATTTGAGAATGTATATTCATCAGAGTTCTCAAGATTTCTTAAACATAAGGAGAAATTTGTAAAATGAACCTTTTATATATTTCTGAAAGAGTGGGAATAGTAATCTTTCTTTCGAAAGTGTCTTTCCTCCCTGTGTAGATACTTTTGTAAAATGGCATTTCTAAGATCAGATCATTTTGATGTATGTTTTAATGATAACAAAGTACACGGTCACTACTCAAATTTCAAGGACCACTGCATTTTCCAGAATTTCAAACAGAATAAAGTAATACCTGTGTATGAATACACCACCATAGAGTTAAAATTTCTTATACATTTAAATTTAAATAGTAATCATGAAGTTTAGAAAAGAAGCTGGCCAATAAAATATTAGAGACAATTGAGATAAAAAGCAATAACATCAGTATGAATGACAGTAAACTAACATAATCACTTGATGAAATATTAAAGTTATCAAAACAACAGTAAATTTCTTTACATATATAATCTTAAATAGAAAGAGCAAAATATTAAAAAGGTATGGAATTTGAAGCAAATATTTTTAAAAAGTTATGTTGAAAATACTGCTAGAAAAAAATTTTTGCCAGAATGTTAAAAAACGGATACGTTAGAGAAGAAAATTATGAATGATCTTTTCATCTTTTTTTTTCCTAAATTTTCTAGAGAGTGACTCTGTCGATCATAATTTGTGCACACATTTGTATGTAGGTGTGGGTGTGTATTCATCCTCTACCATATTTATTGCATAATATAGAACACATATCTATAAAGGAACAGGATGAAAACCATATTGCATATTGCTTAATCCGGGTCTTACCCTGCTATGCTCATGATTTTCATCCCGAGTTTGACCCTTCCCTCTGCTTCCCTCTGCACATATGCAAGTCTTCCTTGCACATTCAAATGAAGGAAGATCTAAAATGAGACCAGACGCTGATTTCCTCAGCATCGTCTCATAGACAAATAGCCAGATGCTCCCTCAGTGCGGGAAAATGAGCTGTCATGGCTATCACAGACACGGGACAGAACACCTAACAAAACAGCAGCAGGGGCAGGTACGGATTAAACCATCTCCGGTTGGAGTCCCCGGGGCTGCACTGGGAGCTGACTCAGCTGTCTCAGGTCAGGACATCTGTGCGGTGTGCACTGGACGCCCTGCGAAAGCAGAGGTGTAGAAAGAAATGTCAGGGTCGGTCCAGGGAATTCATCTGTTGGCACAGCTTGGTTGCCGTGCTCCAGGGAGAACAAGATAAAACCGTGTTGCTCAGAAGTCCTATTTGGAGTTTAAAACACACTAAAAAAATATTAAAATGTCGTGTTTGATCAGTTTTTACACTCGCAGACTCATTCACAAATGAAGGAAAGGGCATGTATTCCTGGAAGACTGTTTTATATTTTTAGATGGTGCGTAAGATCGATTCAGGGGTGGGAGAAGAGGTAGATTCCCGGATGAGACCGAGAGAAAGACTGAGACAGAGAGATCAACAAATGAGAGACTGCTTGGCACTATTCAGGGCTAAGCAGATGATAAAAATAACCGCGACCCTAATGACAAAACCAGCTCCCCAGGGGAAGACGGTTTGAGAGACCATTCCAGGCTGAGGGAACACAGGGTCCTAAAAGTAGGAGCGAGTTGACAGTAAGGACCAGACAGAAGGCGAGGCCTGGAGGAAATGATCCTAAAGATGGAGATGGGAGCAAAGTCATGCGGGGCCTTTCAATTCAGGTCGGGGAATCTCTTCTTAAATGACTTGGAAGCCACGGAGGGTTTTTACGTTGGGGAATTAGGGCGATCTGATTACCATTTTTTAAAGATCACTCTGGCTTATGATGACATACTTTTCAATATTTTCCATTTATAGCCCTGCCTTTGAACATCTAGGCACTAATCCAAGCCAGCAGACCCAAAATGGTGACATGATTAGGAAAAGGCTCTCTTTATAGTACCCATTCTGGACCAATCTGTAGCTTTTATGTGCACATTATCATTGCCCTGAGCCATAATGGGCCTGAAATTGGAGGCAGCATTCCACCTGAGTCATCGTCCAGACCACTTTATGGAGCCATCGTCCCTACAAGTCTCTGGATGCTCATTCAATTACTCGTAAGGCCCAACTTTTCTCAGCTTATGAGGAATATTAAAATCCCAAATACAGATACTCATATTAACACCAGTTTGAGAATCTCTCCAAACATTAAACATAACATACAGAACAATGGTAGAAACAGTTTTGTAACTCAGTTTGTAACTTTGGTTGTTTTGGTTGTTTTTCTTATTCCTTCCTTTTTTTTTCTTTTGCTTTTCTTTTCTTCTTTTTTTTTTTTTTTATTCTGTCCTTATTCTTCAGTATTTTGGCAAAGGACAAATATCAGTGTTTTGCCAAACTCATATTATTTCAAGCAGAAAAAGAAGGACCATAACGGCAGAAATAAGTCTTGGGGGAAAACAAGAGATTCTTTAAAACAGAACAAAACAAAACAAATTGAAACATCACAATATCAAACCTAATTTGTATATAAAAGTTCTCAGTTCTCCTGAAGCCCAGAGCTGGGGAATATGCTTTCTTCTCAATTTCCCAGCCCTTAAGGATAGTCTGATCCTTGCCAGAGAAGTTTCTGGACTTTTATGATGGAGAAATGAAAAACGGGCAGATGGAGGAGCAGAGGCACTAGAAGGGAAGTTGAGGGCTTCGAAAGATAGGGGCTAAGTTAGCCTGTGGTGGAGTCAGCGGGGAGAAAGGAAGGCACAGAGGATAGGGTTTTCATCAGAGTTTGGAGGGAACTAACTGTGGCCGATGTGATGGAGAAGGGGAGGCCCTGGCAGAGTGGGAGCAGGGAAAGGCCTGGTGGGGAGAGGAGGAGATTGAAGAGAACATGCTGCAGTAATGAATTGGACCAAAATGCTCTCCCTCTGATCCTTCAGCGCTTTGGACATAGGTTTATATAAGTACTGGGCTGCTTGGATCAGGGATTCCAGAGCGATTTTTAAAAATTGAATTACTAAGGAGGAAGGTAAAAGGAAAAGGAATAGAGAAAGGGAGACAGTGAAAGGGAAGGAGATTAAAATAATGGAGGGAACCATTTATAAGTATAATGAAGGATTTTTGTCTCTTACTTTTTCAAACTGTTTGAACAAAAAGTTCATTTGCTAAATCTGAAGGAAGACATTTTCATTCTCAGTGATATTGAGTGTGGAAACAAGGTGCGACCATTTAGCAAGGAATAAGAGGTGGTCAGGGATCTGGATTAAACCTACCTGCTCCTTTAGCCTCACGTCCCTTCATAGCTGTTCTCACTGGGCATATGGGGGATGGGCAGTTACTTGCTGGTCCCTGGCACACCAACTCTTCCTCACCATCTTGTTTTCTCAAGAGATGCCACGCTCTTTCTCTTTTTATTAATGTATTAAACAGTGATCTGTTATATTTTGCACATTCTATGTGTTAATGATTCTAGGTCATGCTTTTTGAGAAAAAAAAATTCAGTTTTCCACTTTTCAAAATTACTTTTGAAAGTGTATGAAAATAATTGTAAGTATGGTATAATGTCTTAAGAAAAAATTCCTATACTGTAGTCATGTTCTTAATCCCCTCATCTTTCTCTGTATGACACACAAAGCCACACACCTTCAAAACACACACACATACAATTCCACATCCTCCCCCAAGCTCACACATATACCAAGGGTAATAAATCTTTGTAGTTTAAAAAAATCATTATCTAGAGTCACATAAAATGGATATCAGTCCTGTCCTGGTTGGTAAGCATCTGTGTCCCCAGAAAATTCACAATGTTTTAGATGACTTCATTAATTAAAATGAATTAGCAATCCTCCTGTTTGAAAATTCTATTAAATCTACACATGTGATTCATATATATGTATGTATACACACATAAGAAGATTCTTACATACATCCTCATTTGTTATATACCTTAAATATTTATAGAATTTAAAGATTGTGATACAGATTGTTACAGTTATTATTAAAGAAAAGAAAAGAAATGATGGCATTTTCAGTTGAATAAATATGATTGTAATACCTGAAGGTGTTGCAAAGGACTTAAACATATTAACTACAACGCATTACTATGGTCAATCAAATGTTCTAACAAAAGAATCTAACCACATAGTAGGTTGACTAGGAATGGAAATCTAGCTGCCAGGCTCAGGGTAATGATCGCTAAGGACTATTGTCTTTTACTGTTCAGAGGGAAAAAAAAAATCCATTCAAGTGCCAAATGAAATTCTGAATCAATTCTTCACTTTGCTGTTTAAATGTAAAGTAGTCAAAACATTAGTTGATGAAGCACTTAATTTTGTGAAGCAGGATTCTTAAAAAGAAACTTAATTATATCAGAGCTACAATATTAAACAAAGATTTTCATTTATAGCTCACTAACAAAAAAAGCCAAAGTGATTAAAAGAAAAAGCATGAATAAAAAGTGTTTTGAAATATAGAAGAATTATATGAAGTGCAAGAAGCATATTCTCAATCATATCATTGATCAATGATAATATTTACATTTTTGTCTTTAATAAAATGAAGACAAAGGAGAGAGGAACTCAACAGATATGAATAATAAAAATAATGACATGTCCATTTCCTTGGCTCTATTTCCCTGAGAATTCATGAATAATTCTAAAATCTGGTAGGGATTGGCTATTTATGGGTGATACCAAATAATAACTAGAGGGTCCAAATAAAAGTTATGGTCTAATTATTAACATCAATTGAAATAGATTAATGGTTAAGAATAAATAAAGATTAAATAGTTAAGAATTATAAATAGTTTAGCACAAAGTCCGTATGTAATAGACTAGATCAACTGAGAATTAATTGTTTGGAAAAAACCCACAGTTTATAAATCAGTTATTTATTTTTTAAAAAAAGAAAAAATAATAAGAGATACTTATACATGGTATTTTTGTTTTATAGCAATATTGTATCAGAAACAAGATTTGAAACATTTCCTAAATTGTTAGAAACAGGTTTCTGACATTTATTATAGCATTTTCAGCACAATTATATATGGCAATTTTTTTTCATTTTGACTTTGAAGTTTCTCACTATAATTGTGTAAATCATGAGTGATCAAGGGGAAAAAAGAATAATCGATTTTCATGAGAAGGAGTAGAAAAGTAGAAACTGTTTCACAGTTATTTCTAATAGAAACAACAGTTGTGTTTAGAAACGCAACAGTTTACGGCAACCATTCTGAGCTAAAAATACAGGATACAACTGATATAAGGAAAATGGAACAGTGAAGTGAAAATGTATACTTTTTAATAAGAAGAACTCCTAACCTTTTAAGTGTAGCCAAAAGGACCATTAAGATATACACTTTGCCTGTGGGAAGAGAATGCCTGGGAAAGAATCTGCAGCTGAAATGAGAAAGTGAGAGATTATGCAACTAGGCTTTGAAAAGGCATAAATCACACCTTATAATGGGAAAATCTGAGATGCATTGAAAAAAGAAATCCAGAAGAAGCAATCCTTTCAACCAGTACCTTCCTCTGCCCCTAAAATAGCTCAGAGGGCATTCCATCACTAAGGGACCCCTGTTTCCACAGATGCCCTTTGTATAGGGAGTGCCAATCCCTATAATCCATTTGCAGTGAGCGGACCTGGGGCATGGCACAGTGGCTTCTTGCCAGTATGCACCAACTTCCCACAAAGCCAGTCAACCCTTCACAACCAAAGCGAGATTGCGGGCTGAAAATTCCCCGGCGAAGTGACTCAAAATTGACAGCCTCTCTCAAATATATTTATACTTTCAAAATCAAGTTATGGATTATATTCCTTTCCTATGCCAGATATCTCAATTCACTGAAATTTCAAAAGTTAAAATCTGGAGCAGGGTGCCTGGGGGTCTCAGTCAGTTAAGCATTTGCCTTCAGTTCAGGTCATGATCCCAGAGTCCTGGAATCCAGGTCTGCATTGGGATCTCTGCTCAGTGGGAGTCTGCTTCTCCCTCTCCCTCCTCAGCTCTCCCTGCTTATGCTCTCTCTCTCTCTGTGTCAAATAAATAATATCTTTAAAAAAATCTAGAGAAAACTTCATGAAAAGAGGCAGAATTTGTTTATAAACTGACTGATTCTTATACCCTCCATATCTTTTATACCCTCTTCTCCAGCTCCTTCTAGGATGAAGGTATGCTCTTCCCATTTCAGAGATTGCTTTATTCCATACAGGTTGCTGTCTAGGTCACTTGAGATGTCCTCTACAGAAAGCAATCAGTTGCTAAGAGCAACTCATGGAATTGTCTTGTAGAAAACAAAATCTATTAACATAAAAGTGCAATTAATTTAAAAACATAAAATGAATGTAAACCTGTAAGATATAAAGCTTAACATAAAATATAAATATTTGACATTTAAGATTTCTATCCAAGTTGATGTTCCTTTACGCAATTAATGTTTTTCTGAAAAATTATATGTAAACTGCTTAATGTAAATTTTTATAAAATTATGTAAATTTATGTAGACCTGAGTCATTTCTTACGTGGAGTATTAGAGCAAATTACTTATAAAGTATAAAGTGAATATTTTCTGAAATTAAGACTCTTCCATGTTTTAGGGGACCTGAGTGGCTCAGTTGGTTAAGTATCTGCGTTCACCACAAGTCATGATCTCAAAGTCATGATCTCAGTGTCCTGGGATGAGCCCCACACCAGGCTCCCTGCTAAGCAGCTGTGGAAAGAAGTCTGCCTCTCCCTCTCCTTCTGCTCCCCTGCCCTCCCACCCCCTGCCATACTTGAGGTCTCTTCTCTTTATGTCTCAAATAAATTAATAAAATCTCAAAAAAAAAAAAAAAGACTCTACCAAGTTTTAAGCAAGGCATTATGACCTTCATTCATTTGCTCTTTTATAATGTGGGTATTTAACATACTTTCATAAAGCAATCTAGAGAATGAAATTAAATAGGATGTTGAGTAATTGTCTGGCGCATTTATTGACCATTGATAATCTACCAGGTAATCATTCACTTTCCATGCTGAATAATCTCCCTTTGTTTTTGGGGGAATTGGGGGATGGGAGCCTCATAGGTGACATTTGAGCGCCAACCCATTTATTTTGGCTACAGAGACACTGTGCTTAGAACAAGCATTCTTTTTTGAAGTTGTCCAGCTCCTGAGGTGGGGCTATGACACAGTCCGGTCTGTGCTGGCCAAACTTGGGTGGCAAATGCTCACTGTGGAACCCTTACTGATATTGTCACTGCCCGGATCTACATTGAGCCCATGCAATCTGTCAATTGTGATTCTTCCTTCCAAATAGTTCCCTATATTTGTCCTGCCTCAAAAGATTATTAATTAGCCATTGGGGTTTTTGAGATTTTTTTTTTCCTCTGCATATGTTTAACAAAAGTCCATTTATTTTACTCTAACTTCAATCTTTCAAAACTTCAGATGTTCCCTGAAACTCATGAGCAATTTCCATTTCCAGAAATAGCAAGGCATCCTTCCGAGATGTTGTTAAAGCTGCTTTCATATAGCATGTGTTTATTTAAACTCAGTGCCAAATAGCTCCTTGGTGGTGGTTTCTGCTTATAGCCGAAGGTTGAATAGGCCAGAGAGAATAATTCTAAGAGTGAACAAGGTTGTTTTGTGACAAGTCTAAAGCTCTCTAGGGAAGAAAGTGCTAGCAATTTTACCTTTCACCTTTGAGGAGTAAAAGTCTTGTCTTCATTTCTCATCATTGGGCCATTAGCCTTGTCAAATTCTAATACACTGTTAAGGTTCCATAGGAACCCAGATATTAACGCCCCATTTCTCCTTGCTGGGATAGAAGAAACATACAGTCATATCTCTTAGAATGTGAGATGACAGGCAACTGAGCCAGAAAAGAGCCCAACGCAGACACAAAGATCAGAATGTGAGTTTATTTTTCTATTATGGTACCATGTGCACATAACTCTGTATTCATTTTTGAAGCTAGAGAAAATAATCTCTTGAAATTGCGTAAAGAGTGAAACATGACTACACAGCCTAAATAATATCTCTGAAACACACACACATAACACAGTTACTTGAAACACCACAAAGAAAAGGAATTTCATATGGTTGAGTCCCTAAAGACTGAAATGCCTTATGACCTTAAAATGGAGAGACTGGTTTACGATTTATCATTGAAATGAAGGAAGAAATGTTTTTCTTTTTTCTTTTTACTCTCGTTTCTTTTATTATTATTATTTGAAAAAATACAGACTTAGTTGTATGCCTTCATGTAAGTATCTCCTCAGAGCTTAAACCTCCTGACAGCCATCATGGCAAAGTCACCCACCTGCGGCAAGGCCTAGTCCTCATTTTTCTGTCCCAACTGATTCACCTGCTCTTTCTCTCTCTCTCTCCCCCGTGTCCCCAGCAACAGGTGTCTCATTAGCACCTGAGCGATGCCAGCTTCTGAGGAAGGCTGCGAACTGAGTAAACACATGCTCCCTTTTTATCTCTTTATGAGTCATTACTTAAAGGTTTTATCACCAGATTGCCACACTTAATTATGTGCAGCCATAATTAAATATAAGCATTCTTAGGCCTGCTTTTTTTTTCAATTTTAGTTTCAAGTTCAATGACATGTTTTGCTGTTTGCTAATGTAAAGCTATCTCTAAAGGAACTGTAGAAGGTGCTTTTTTGAAGGGGCAGAGTGGGGCAGGTTTTTTTTTTTTTTTTTTAAATATACCAGTTTTTGTTTTTGTTTTTAATCTTAAAAAAAAATCTGTATGTTGTATTTAAAGACTTAGAGACCATCACCAGAAATCGAGGTAATTAAATTAGAGGATGTTAAGTTTATTTTTATAGGAGGTGTGAAAGTAGGTTATTGCTTGCTTCATAAATTACAATTTAACAAAGATTAGGAAATCTCAGGCAAAATCAGATGACTACTGGAATTCTGCATTTCCCTTGTGTTTTGAAGATATCTGTTAATTGGTTGAGGGCAATATAGAACAAAATTATCCACCTTACCAGCAAGATTATAAACAGTAAGATTTCCTTCTTCCTGTGTTTTTCTGCTCTAATCTCCTTCAAACTGTCCTATTAGATAATTCAGGGCTGAGATGGAGCCCCTCTCCAGACCCTCCACCCCCATTAGCTAACCCATAGAGGGGAAGCAAAAGATTTGCTTTTATGGTCATATCTGTCTCTGGCATCTCCAGGACATTCCTATAAGGTAATGAACTTTTTGAAGTCCTATAGATTTTTATGAGCTGATGACCATAAACAATTTTATTATTGAAGGCCGTGGCCCTTAGGCCCCTGAATGGTCTTATACCCCTCGCAGGAACAATGAGGAAAAATAGTATAGAAACAATGAGGAAAAATAGTATAGTCACCCACTTCCCCCTGCATTCCAGAATTGAGCTGGCTGGATTGTGTAAGCTATAGCATTTGTACACATTTCCTTATAGAGATTTAGGGCAATCACACAAGGAACTTCAGAACAAGGAGAGTATGGCCTTTCTTTTCGAATTTCACATGAGAAGACACCTAGAATCTAAGGGTTGTGTGGGAGGGACATTTTGGAGGATCTTCCTACTCTCCAGTTAGCATGCTTGCCCCTCAAGCGTCCTGTTCTTCAAGATTCATGGACTGAAACTGAATCCTTCTCTGTGGGAAGACTCCTTCCCTGACCTCAGGAAGAGAGTTCACTCTGGTTTCCGCTGGGGTCATCAACTCTGGAGAAATGCCCTGACCAACAACCACATGGAATCAATGTTTCTGCTGCCTTATTTTACAGGAACTAGAGAGGGGGAGGTGAGGTAGTGATGGAGGGCAAACTGTGGTCCCACAAACAAGGATCCAAATTGACTCTTCAGTACAAGTTTTTATTCTTAATCTTCCTACAAATAAGAACTGTAACTCTGCTGGTTCCTTTACTAGTTGACTAGCTATGACAATTTGGACATCTTGTAAACATAAAAGAAAAAAAAAACAAAAAACAAATGAAAGCCAGACACAAAATCCTCTCAATTCTAACTGGATTCAGCAAAAAGGACTGACTTTTCCTCACGAAAAGTTTGGGAGCAGCTTTCAGTGCAGCATGGCTTGACAGATGTAGTTAAATAATATCCCCAGGACCTGCAATTTTCCTCTTCTTTTCTTAGCCCTCTTTGAGTTGGTTCACCCCAAGCCATGTGAAAAATTGTACTAGATGGAGTTAAGCAGGTGAGAAAGATTTTATCTAAGACTATTGCAAGAGAAGAGAGAGATTGAACTCAACCCCACTGAAACAAAAGGCAAGAGGGCTACCAAGCACTGGGGTGAGCTAGTAGAAAAGTATCTGAGGAATAAGGGGAGGTTGGTCAATGTGATTAGGTTACCTGATTGGTATTGAGAGAAGTTAGGATCCTATCCTGTCAGAGAGGTTGCAAAACAGGATGCTATCTTTCTTGATGATTGAAATGATTAGATTTATATTTTAAAAAGAAGGTTCTCAAGTCCTCGAGAAAATCATTCTTGGGTTGCAGAATGGGCAGGAGATAGGCAAAAGATTTACAACCTAAAAGGGCAAAGAAAGAATGTACAATTGAAAATTTTCAAAAAAAAAAAAAAAAAAAAAGAAAAGAAAAGAAAAGAAAGAAGAAAATTTTCTAAAGTAAAAATCTCTAAGAAAAGGGAGCTCAGGTCAGGAGGAAATCTGGCCAAAGTTTAATCAGGCTGAGAGAAGTATCTTGGTCAAGGTAAATCCTCAAATGAGAATCAGAGATTTTGGAAGAACTTATGTAGAAGACATAAACAATCAATAGCCAAACACTAATCATACCTTCTACAGTCTAAACTCATTCTGAAGAAAATATGGTTGCCCAAAGATCAAGGGTTTGGCCATATCATTAGAAATAGTAGTTTTCCATTACCGTGTTGGGTTCCTTGTGTTCTTTTCTATTGTACTTTGCAGCTGGTGGCACCACACTCCACATGTTCTCTATATTATACAGGGAAAGGAAATGTCATGTTAACAAACACAGAAAACTAAATAAAAATCATTTGATTTGGGTACCATCTTTAGTTTAGGCAAGTCCAATTATTCTGGAAAGGATTTTCGTCCTCTCGTCCCTGTGGCTGCCTTGCTTAGTGCTCCTGACCCATAGTTACCGTTGCTCATTAACATCGTTTGGCTTTATTTTCTTTCTGTGGGTGTCAACTCTGGGCACAAAGATTTTGATAAAGGCTCCCATGTTGTAGCACTAACAATTCAATCTCCTGGGGACTACTTCTTAGTACATAGATATGCATTTGTTGGAGGATCTCTCCCCGCCTAAGGTATTATCTTTCCTGGTTTTGGAAGTCATCTCTCTTTATATAGAGTCACTTCAGTGTTCTAAAATGAGCAGAAGCCTCATTTCTGATCTCAGAAGGATTGCAGTTTAATTCCCTAAAGGAGAAGCTGATACAAAGAAGCTTGATCTTTAAACATAAAAGATTGGCTTCCCTTCCAACTAGGGAAAGGGGAAGAGAGATTTTTTTTTTAATTTCACTAAGTTTCTTATAACAATGAGAACAAGATAGAAATTCGCACTTCTATAAATTATCCTGCTACATAATTTTTAATGCTTTCTCTCTCTTTTACTCAGGAAATGGCTCTGGCCTCAATTAAAGTATTTTGATTTATATTTTCTCTCTGAAAGAAGTGGGTGGGATAGGATGTGGTCAAGAGGAGTTTATCCCACCATTTATGGGAATGTGATTACACAGTTTATTTTGCATTTAAGTAAGACCATTTCATCCTGCTAGTTTTACACTGTAGAGTCCCATCTTCTGAATTTAATTTTTGTCATATAGGCTAAGTGCCTTGGCAAGAGAATAAAGACAGAAGTTAATCTGGTGGAGTTCTAACACCATCTAGGTCTTCCTGCATACACTTGTTTTCAGGTCTCAGAGAGAAGTGCAAGATAGGATTTAGAAAAAAGGCTGCTTGGGAAAAAAAAAAAAAAAGAATGGGACTACAAGATTACAATGAAGCGACTGAAGAATGAAGAGAAAGATCTAGGAAAGAAATAATATTACTAATAAGAAATTTTCCACACATTTTGAGGAAAAGGTAGAGAAATGACTCAGAAGTAGGTTAGTGATGGAAAGATGAGAAAAATGCCCAAATGGCAGGTGAAAATAATGAATTAGAAGAAAATGGTTTTGGTGTCTTTGGAAAAAAAGAATTCATAAGATTGTGCATGGGATGGACCAGAATATGTCCTTTTGGTGTGCATTTATAGCCCCTCAGCTACACTTGCATTATGAATACATAATAATTCAACTGCTCACCGTTTTTGCTGAACCATGATTGATGTTCAATAAATGCATGTGGAATGGAAGATACATTTTTTGATTCACCTCTGATTTTAATATTTATGAATGGATTTAATAATGCTAAATTTCATCTTCTAAAATGAGATAATTATACTTTAATTTGTAGTAGATACAGCAGATTTGGAGTCTTGAAGAATATAAGAAAGGTACTCTTTATAGCATGTAACTTCTTTAAAGAACATTTATTATTAACAGTATCCTTGGAATAAATGCCTAGGATACCCAACTGCCTATTGTTGGCTGCAAACAAATCTTCTTCCTGCCCACATCTGGGGATCTTTTCAAGGAAATTCTTTGAAGAAACAGTATGGGAATTCAAAATCCCATGCTTATCCATTAAGAATTTATGTAGAAGGAGACATTCTGAGGAATTTACATTGCCTTTGCTTAATTCAAATATGGACAAATATTTCTTTCAAGAATATTTCCAGATTTCAAAGGACAATTTGGCTCTAAGAATGGGAGACTAGTGGAAGCTAATTCTTATTTGATCTTAAACTTCTTTTTTCTGATTCTCAACATATCTACTTTCAATGTTTAATGTAGCATCTTTATTGTGTCTGCTTTGCAGCAATATTTTTTTCCAGAGATTATTCTATATTTTGTGGGTTGTTGTTCTGTATATGTTTCTACATAAAAAAAATTCCCAATGAGTGTTTAATTGCCAATATTTTAGTTTAAAGGCTACTGGAAATAATATAACATCTATATTTTTCAAATGGTTAATGGAGAGTGTCAAGTATATGATATTGATATAGAATTCATATTTTTAAATAGTGCAAAAATATAGCACCATAACTTTCCCAACCTTGAAGGATTTAATGTGTATTAAGCATTATCGTGTCAGAACCATTCCATAAAGAATATTCTACTGTCTATCATTTATTTCTCAGATACTATTAGAGGAAACAAAGAATGCCAGAATATTTTTCTTAAAGAACTACAATTTAGCATAGAGATGGTATATGGTTTTATTTTTTTTCCCATACCAAACAATTGTCCAACACCTGCAGAGTGCATATAATTTAACTCATTTTCCACACTCTAACTTGAAGATAGTATCAGATCACTAACACAGAATAGCTCACAGAACTCTAGGAAACAAGTTTATCTGTTTGTTGAAGGAATGATAGAAGATACAGATAAACCCCAGATAAAGATGTACTTACAGGTAGCTCTGGGACAGTCCTGAGTACAGAAATTGTGGTCCCAATGAAGTTGGGGTGTGTCACTCTTTTGGTGTATGGATGGGCTCACCAACCTGGATGCTCAAAACTCCTTATTTTGGGGGATTTATGGAAGCTTCTTCACAGAGGCATGATCAACGAGTAACTCCATTTCCAGCCCTTCTCTCTTCTTCAGAGTATGGGAGATGGGGCTAAAATTTCCAGCTCCCATCTAGAAGCCATCCCGGAGCTTATCCAGAGTGACTATGTTAGAACAACAACAACAATAACCACAAAAAATGAAAACAAACCAAAAAACATTCCTCTTGCCCATGAAATTTCAAAATGATTTAGGAGCCCTTTGGTCAGGAACCAGGATTAATGACCAAATATTAAAACAGAAACTGGGGGGTGCCTGGGTGGCTTAGTGGGTTAAAGCCTCTGCTTTTCAGCTCAGGTCATGATCTAAGGGTCCTGGGATCAAGCCCCATGTTGGGCTTTCTGCTCAGTGGGGAGCCTGCTTCCCTTCCTCTCTCTCTGCCTGCCTCTCGGTCTACTTGTGATCTCTGTCAAATAAATAAATAAAAATCTTAAAAAAAAAAAAAAACAAAAAAAAAACAAAAACAAAAACAAAAAACCAGAAAATGGTCATAGTGGTTTTATTTAGGAAATTACAAGAGTTTCAGGAGCTCTGTGCCAGAAATTGAGGGCAGAGACCAATGGTATCTTTTCTATTACTTCACAAATGAGCAAACAAAAAAGGAAATGCGATGCAGACTAAGAACTAAATAGTTGTTATTGGACTGATTCTTCTGCAGATAAACAGAAATTCTCAGAAATATTAAAAAAAACAAAAACAAACCCTCAAAGGCTCCAAAGAAGAGACTAATAAGAAGGAAGACTGAATATAGAAGAGGAGGGCCCTGGTGGGTTTCAGGTTTCGTGGTTCTACCCTGAGGGCAGACCTTGTTAAATCTTCTATATAAAACCTCCTGTGTTTTGGGCTTCCAAAACCAAAGACAGAGTTCAAGGCAACCATAGCCACTGGAAAGTAAAGACAGAAATGACAGAGAGGAGAAAGCCAAAGCAGAGGAGGTCCAAGATCCTGAATGCAGAAGCAATGCAAGTATATCCAGTTATGTAAGCTTTAACTCTGGTACCTGAAGCAGTGGTGTTCTATAAAGTGGGTCCTTATAATAATAGTAGGCAATATGTATGGAGAACCTACAATGTTAGTAGAATTGGACATAGATCAAGAGAAATCTTCCATCTGACCACAAGAGCAAAGAGATAAAAAACACAAATGCAAGCTCTGTAATAGAGTACTGCATGAAAAGAGATATTAATGCAACTCGTTTTGTAGCAGAATCAGTGAAGAGTGGCTTTTGAACTGGACCTTGGAGGAAGAGTACACCTATGATAGTCAACACTTCCCTGGCAAAGAGAAAAGCAAAACAAGGACCAGAAGCATCAAAGGGGAAAAATAACTAAAACCCAGTAGCTTGGATTCAAGGATATGCTTACAGATAAGAAGGAGGAGAAATGTACTACTATGTATATGATAAGAAATTGGAAGACAGTAGGAAGCCTTAATAAAACATGAGTCTCTGAAAGATAAGTGGCTGGTAAAGGAGTAGATTTTGAGGGAGATACTGAGTCCATGGTTCTATATATTTTCCAGATGCTCTTTTCAATATTTTTTTTAAACATATAATCAGTATTTACTAAATTATATTCCCCTCTCTCTTACCAAACATACCTAAATTGTTATGCCAAATTGTGTTGATTTTCATCATGCAAATATTTCTATCTCTCATCTTTCTTTCTGTTAATATTGTCTCTATTGCTACAACCCTAGTTCAAACTACCTCACATAGCTCATGGGGATTAACTTCATATAGCTCATGGGGATTACTTCACAGCTCATGGGGATTAATTTAACATAGTTCATGGGGATTAGTTTAACATAGTTCATGGGGATTACTTCACATAGTTCATGGGGATTAATTTGACGTAGTTCATGGGATTACTGCTGTAACCTCCTTACATTCATTCTTGCTCTACTCCAATCTATTCTCCACCTGGGAAACAGAGTGGCCTATTGCATTGCATCTATGTTGAAATCACTTTTCTTTTTTTATGAGGGTTTGCCTTTATTTGTAGGATATTGAAAGGCGTGGAAATCGTGAACATGGCTATCAATAGAAAAGTAAAAATAAAAATATAGACTGCTGTATACTATCCCTATAGAAACCTTTGGAGTTGGTATCAGAAGAGTAAACATCTGCGTAAATCAACATGAATACATCGTAAAAATAGTAACGAGTAGAAGAAAGAAGTTGCTGAAAATTATAACAAAATAATGTCATTTATGTAAATTTAAAAACACACAAACTAAGACTATATATATTGTTTACATCTATTTACTGAAATGTTTCAAAGCAAGGTCAGAAAGGTAGCACATCTTTTCCAGAAAAGTACTTTTGTACTTTGTACTTTTTTGTAAAAAAAAGTTTTTACATTTCTTAGCAAAGTAAAGTAGATGTGACAGTATTACATTCATTAAATATGGGCAGTGGAGATACTAATGTTATATTATTTTCTGTTTTTCCCCGAACTATTTAAACAGTTTAAAAATAAAACAAAAAATGCAAGACAACCAAAACTTTGAGACATTATTTTCTCTTTTTTTTTTTTTTTAAAGATTTTATTTATTTATTTGACAGAGAGATCACAAGCAGGCAGAGAGGCAGGCAGAGAGAGAGGAGGAAGCAGGCTCCCTGCTGAGCAGAGAGCCCGATGCGGGGCTCGATCCCAGGACTCCGAGATCATGACCTGAGCCGAAGGCAGCGGCTTAACCCACTGAGCCACCCAGGCGCCCCGAGACATTATTTTCTCTTATCATTGCCAGAAAAATTAATCAGTTTTACAATAAAGTGAGGTAAGGAGTATTCTTTATGGGAATGCGAAGGTAGTAAAAATACTTTGCAGGGCATTTTATCAGTATCATAAACCTTTTGCTTCTGGATATTTCTAAGTATATATAGCTTCTCTCAATAGTTCTAAAAAATTTTGGTCCCAGGACTACTTTAGACTCTTGAAAATTATTGAGTCTACCCAAAACCTTCCATTTATGTAAATTTTTTGGATTATGTTATGTTAGTCACTATACAGTACATCATTAGTTTTCGATGGGGTGTTCCATGATTCATTGTTTGCATACAACACCCAGTGCTCCATGCAATATGTGCCCTCCTCAATACCCATCATCAGGCTTATTTATCCCCTACCTCTCTCCCCTCTAAAACCCTCAGTTTATTTCCCCATGTCCATGGTCTCTCATGGTTCATCTTCCCCTTCGATCCCCCCTTCCTTCTCCTAATGTAAGTTTTATATAGTAGTATTTATCATAGTAGAAATCAAAATTATGAAATATTGAAAACACAAGAAAACACAAGCACATTGGAATAATGTCAGTAGCCTCTGGACAACTCATCTGTACACTCCTAAGAGCATGAAAGTGAAAAGTCAAATAATGTCTACTTACTAATATATAAAGACCTTTATTTTATGGACTCCCTGAAAACATCTTAGCATCCCCAGATATTCAATGACTTTGAGAAAATCTTGCATATCACGTGTGACTCAGGCTAAATATATAAGGATGTTATTAGAACTTTTTTTTGCAGAAGTGGAAATTTGGGGGAAAAATCCTAAAACGTTCATCAATGTCAGAGTGGATAAAAAATTTGTTATCTTTTGAGTTAGAATTTATGCAGCACTTAAAATGTTTACAGTGACTTTTGAAGTTTCAAAAGTATAATACAAAGTTAAAGAAGTAAATTGTAGAAGGGCATTAATTGCAGGCTGAATGTTTGTGTTTCTCCCTCAAAATTCATATGTTCAGATCCTAATTCCCAATGAATTGAGTCCTTTGGGAGATGATTAGCTCATGAGGGTGGAGCCCTCATGAATAAGATTAGTGCCCTTGTAAAAGGGACCCTGGATTGCTCTCTGGTCCCCTCCATCTTGCGAGGACATAGAAAGAAGATGACCGAACAAGCAAGTTGACCCTTGGGTTCTCGTCAGACTGTAACATTGTAACATTGCTTTGATTTTGGACTTCACACTCTCTAGAACTGTGAGAAATACATTTCTTCGTGGTAAAATGTTACATTCATTAAAATATTGAGAGTGGAGATACAAGTGTTATATTATGTCACATCTAAAAAATAAAATAAATTTTATAAGCCATTCATTCTTTGGCATTCTGTTATAGTGGAAAAAGAGGTATCTATAATATGTTGCCTCTTACATACCATTGTTTAAAACAGATTTTATTTATTTATTTGAGAGAGAGAGAAAGAGCAAGCACAAGCAGGAGGAAGTGCAGAGGGAGAGAGAGAAACAGACTGCCTTCTGAGCAGGGAGCTCCATGTAGGGCTTGATCCCAGGACCTGGAGATCATCACCAGCTGCTTGAATGACTAAGCCACTCAGGCACCCCTCTTAAATACAGTTTTAAAATCAGGCCAAACAGTACAGTATATAGTGCTTATTATAGATGTATGTGTAATATAATTATATGTATAATATAAACATGTGAAAGGATATGTGTCAAATTAGTTTTCTGTTTACCAGTTTAGAGAGAAAAAACAATTAGGAAAGATAAAATCAACAAAAGCAAATTTAAATTTAAGTGTAAAAACAAAATTTGATTTTAAGAATTTCAAGGGAGAAATAAAGCCCTGTGAATTTGCCAATACAAGTTTTCTATTTTTGGTCAAAAGTTTAAGAAAACAGCATTTTTTTAAGGAATTTTATTGTGTCAGATAAATGAATACTTGCTGAATCTATTTATAACATTAGAAGACCATTTTTCAATAGATACATCATTATTGTGAAAAATTAACCCGAAGTGTTTCCCAAAACTCATTTAAAATTTTAGTTCTGAGGTAATAAACTTATAGCTCCTCATTTTTCTTTTTTAAAAAATCCATAGGTGATTTGTGATGCTTTTAGTGGGGGTGAAGGCAACAGATCGGGTTTACCATGTTCTGGATTTGATATTAAGACCATTTATCTTAAAGGTAACCTTTTATCTGTTTACCCAATGAACTGCTAATCTGAAAAAAAATCTGATCAGTTTTATCCAGAGTTAGATTCAATTTAGTGCAGACAACCTTTTCTGCTAACTGAGAGGAGGCAGAACTGTTTCATTCTTTTTATAAGTATCTCCTTTTAGTCTTTCCTCGTAGGTTCAGGGGCAAATTTAATCACTTTAATGCAGTTGATCTTAAAATTAATGGTGAGAGTGACCAGAGCCTCTGTTGTAGAATATGTCATATGGTCTTATATAATATTTATTTCACTGCTCATCAGTGCTTTTTGCCTGTCATATGTTTGGACAAAGATGAATAATGGTAAAACCATTGCAATCCTGCAAGAAAACATACAGATAACAGGAGAAATAAGCATGTATGGAATTGCTTTAAAATATGCGAAACAAGACTGGATACAAATCAGGCAGATACGAAAAACTTTCTAAGGACTAGTAATTTTTTCTCATGGGAAAAAGCAGTCAAAACCTCACTTCTGCATGAAAACCAATCTTTCTTTTTCTCAGGAACATGGCGAGGAGTTGTAGGCATCTTTTAGACATTCGTTTTAGGAACTCAGTTCCATCTTTGACAGACTAATTGCTTGCTCACTGAAAAGAAATCCCAACAACAGATAATGATCCTTGTTAGTTATACAATCCCTCTTCTGGTAATGTCATCTATGCTAGTGTTGGAAGGAGCTCCTGAAAAATGTTGTGCACTTAAAAGGCACTTTCTCTTTGGTGGAAACATTGATTTGTCCCCCTAGTCCCAATTTAAAAAAATAGTAAAATAAATACATATTAAAAGACCTTTAAGGAGTAGCTACATTTTTCTTATCTGTGCAGTCAGTCGGCTCAGAACCCTGGCTGCTTTATGTATGTTCTCCACTTCAAATAAGCATCATTAGACATCAATCTACCAGTGCAATTCTTGGATTGTTTGCATCGTGTTTGGGAATATTTGGTTTCTGAAGGTTATAAAACAAACAAACAAACAAACACACACACCAACAAAACAAGTCACCTTGTAGGGCACGGTCAGAGTTCATGAGTTAAACAAACTACTTATGTGGTTCCTGATATTTCCTTATGTTTAATGTAAAGGAAACCTTCCTTTCTCTCTGTCTAAGGGTGGTCATAGTTTCAGGGATTAGTTGAAGTAAATATGTTCTGTTTTGTGGTCAGATTTCATACGGTCATATTTTAAATGTCAGTCATCACACTGAAAACATCTAGAAAGAGAGCAACTGGGAAGGTGAAGAGTTCAGAGTATATGTACTCTTTGGATCTCTTGAAGGATCTTGGCAAAGTTATGGTGGGGGGAGGGGATGGTAGACCAAGGGGAAGGAGTTTTGTTGGCTTCATATAACTGAGAAGTGATAATGTACATGAAGAGATACCATCTGTGCTGTCCCTGTTAGCAGAGCCAGCACCAACAGATGAACGTTACAGAGAAGTAATCTTAACATCGATGCAACAAAGAACTTCCTTTCAGTCTAAAGATGTAATTGTTGATTAGATTATAAACTCAGTGCTCCTCATTTCATTTATGAAGCTAGAACAAGATGCTTCTGTGCATTGGAAGATCGAACTTTTTACATTCGTTTTTGAGTTTTGACATTTGATTTCTCTTACTATGTCAGATCTGGAGTCAGGCACTATGAAGTAGTCTTTGATCTAATGTCCATAATAGTTCCCTCAAAGAAGGAAAGTTTTGTGAATTGATGAGTAAAGAAATATATAGCCTTTCTCAGAGATTCAGTGGAAACAATGATGTCATGCTGATCAAAATTGAATGCTTTACCTAAATGAGATAGAATGGCTATTCCTGGCTGCCAAATTAGTATTGAGATGTG
The DNA here is from genome assembly GCF_902655055.1 of Lutra lutra. Classification (NCBI taxonomy): domain Eukaryota; kingdom Metazoa; phylum Chordata; class Mammalia; order Carnivora; family Mustelidae; genus Lutra; species Lutra lutra. The sequence goes on from NC_062284.1 coordinate 121,366,859, forward strand.
ATACTAAGTAACAACAATGTCAGTCAATCTCAAGACTTTGTTTGCTATGTATCTATATAGGAGGAAAAACAGAACAAGGATACTTAAAGAGGCTTCTGCAGAAGGTGAAGCCTTGTTACAACTTGGGTAACTGGTTTAGGAATAAAACCTCTATTATACTTGTTGGGTTTTCCTTTCATAATAAATATTACCAGCCACTTTTTCTTTCATTAGTTCATATAGTTTAATTTACTGAACAAGTGTATATGCATGGTACTGTTATTGGCACTGTAGATAACATATTGAAAAAAATCTTTTCTTTCATGAAAAATCTATTATAATATGTGTTGGGAGTAACAGGTAATAAATAAGTAAAAACATAAAGTATAAGGTAGCCTCTGGCTGTAAGAGGTTCTATGAAGAAAAGGCAATAAACTAATAAAACAAGTCATGTAATAAGCTGTGTTTGCTGATGTGGACTGAGAGGGGATTCTAACTCTGGAAAAGTTTATTAGCTAGGGTTTTCTGGGTAAAACCAATAGGGTGTGTGTGTGTGTGTGTGTGTGTGTGTGTGTGTGTATCACAATGAAAAACTACTCTTCTAGCCACTTCTTTAGCCTTTGGAATGTCTAAAATTAAAAGCTAACAACATTAAGTTTTTGTAGAGGATGTGGAGCAACTGGAATTCTCACAAATTTTTGGTGAGGTAGGACCACTTTAGAAAAATGTTTGGCAGTTGCTTATAGAGTTAAATACATCCTCACCAGATGACCTAGCATTTCTAGTCCTAGACAGTTACCCAAAAGAAATAAAAACGTATACCTAGGGGTGCCTGGATGACTCAGAGTGTTAGACCTCTGTCTTCAGCTCAGATCATGGTCCCAGGGTCCTGGAATTGAGCCCCGCATTGGGCTCTCTGCTCTGCAGGGAGCCTGTTTCCTCCTCTCTCTCTGCCTGATTCTCTGCCTGCTTGTGATCTCTCTCTCTCTCTGTGTGTCAAATAAATAAAATATTTTTTAAAATATACCTGTACTTGGACTTTTATATAGATTTTCAATGTAGCTTTAGGCAAAATAGCATAAAACCAGAAACAACCTAATACTCATTAATGATAGAATGAATGTACAAATTGCTATTTATTTACACAATGGAATTTTACTGAACAATAAGAAGTAATCAGCTTTCAATACATGTAAAACATGAATGACTGTCATAAACATTATCAAGTGAAAGAAATCTGTACATTGATATAGAAGAGTATATACTCTATGTTATATATACACTCCAAAGGTAGCAAATGAATCTATATTGAGAATTACCAGAAGAGCAGTTGTTTACTGAGGGAGCTGGAGATGGGCTAGAAAGGGTCATGAAGGGTATAATAACAATAGTTGATATCTTGAGTGGGATGAGTGTTAACATTTATGAGAAGCCTTCAAATTGTACACTGAAATCTGCTTATTTCTACTGAAGGTAAATTTGACTTCCGTCTTAAAGGTCTATGTAAATGAAAGCTAGAAGAGTTAGAAGTCTAGTTCAGCGGTTTAGACAAGAGATGATGATAGTTTGGAGGAGGATATTAGGATGGGAGCTGGGGAGCAGATGGGTCAGGGATGCAGTTTGCAAGTGAAGCAGGAAGGAATTGCTGATGGGTTTGGACACCAGAGGTAAGAAATAAAGAGCATTCAATGATGCTTCTGTGATTTTGGTGAAGGCAACTAGGTGAGAGCATGAGTCTTTCTAGAGACTGTGGAGACTAGAAAAGCCACAATGTTGCAGAGTGAGTATGCATGGAAAGTAATACATGGTATGAGGAGTTCTGTTTTGACCACATTAGTTTGTTATAGTTTTTGGGTGTGTAAGCACAGGGAGCAGGGAGGTGCTTGCATAGATCAGTCTGGTCTTCTAAAAAGGACCCAGTGCTAGATGTGTACATTTGGAGTCATTAGCACTGAAATTATATTTAAGGTCATGGAACTTTGAGATAGAGAGTTTTCAGGTATGTGTCCTAGAGTCATACAGATACAAGTTTATTTCCTCTGTACAGCTAGACTGGAATTCTCTAGAGGAAGAGATAGTGTTGTCACAATCCTTTCTAATTTTTTTCTGCAGAGCGTCTTACAAAGAGGAAGACCTCACTAAATGTTAAAGTACTGACAAGTAAATGAGTACATTGAAAAATAGTTTTTTTTCCTTGAATTAGGAAAAAAAGACATCAAAAGCAAAATGATTAATTGGTAAAACAGCAAACAAAAAATGAATCTGAGTTTGCAAAATATTTGCCAGTGTTTTCAGATGATCTATAAGAATAACACGTTTACTAGTTTTATTGTAATGCATAAAAGGGTATTGTAATTGTGATGATTTGGGTTTTGGCTATGCCATTTGAAAAGTATGACTTTGAGCAAATTGCTTAATGACATATTTTTCACCTCTTTGAAACTGGGCGATAATCATATGCATAATGTAGGATAATTGAGCAGATCAAAGGAAATGCATAATATAAAACCCTTGATAAGTGGTCATGAGAAATGAAACTGAAATGAAAATGCTGGTCATTATCAATATATTTCTTTTGTTATTTATTATCAAAACGGAATATCCAATGTCACATTTCTATGAGACTTTACTTTCACAGCAATCTTGTTAAAGCATTAGCCTGAAAATGATTACCAGGGCTCCTTGAATTTTAATTTGTACTATCAGATGGAAAAGTCTAGAAAGCATGCATCTTAAATGGAAGAATTTAGCATAACTTATGAGAACCTGATGAGGAGCTGCTTCCAAAAGGCAGTCGTTATGTAAAATTCTACAAACACATTATGGAGAGGGTTATCTACCTGTCAAACTGGCCTCAGCTTCTGTTTGCCAAGCATAGATTGCATTATCCTTGCAGTGGGTCATAAAAGCATTTCACTTGAGCTGATTTTTAGCTGAAAGCACAAAGGTAGTGGGCCCTATATCAGGAGAATGCCATCACCCCACATGATCTGTTTCCTCCAAAGTAGAAGATGGATGGAGCCAGAAAACTGCGTGCCTGATTGCACTGGGGAGCGGTCAACAAAGGCAGGCTCAGCCAGAACTCTGAGCATGCATCTGTGATCCAGTCTTGAGTCACTTCCCTCCAGCCCAGGTGGTAGACAGCTCCGGGTTTGTACAGCTGGGTCAGATCACACAGGCATGGGAGTAGCACAAAGATGGAGAGTGTCATGGGATGTATCATGAACACAGATGCCAAAGCAGCTGCTGCTGGCTGGTTCGACAATCACATTACACAACTGTGGGACTCCAGGAAACACAGTTTTTGGTAACTACTTTAAGTTACACACAGTGGGACCAAGGAGAAATGCCCTGAGTCCATGTTAGTAGATCTGAATCTGAAGACTTCCTCTATGCTTATTTACCTTATAACCTTGCATGACACACTAGCTCTCCTTGTCCTGCTTGGCTTTTCATTGTAAAATTGGGGGACATTATTACTTATTGGTTAGAAATATTTTGAATTTATGTGATCCAAATTATAGAATATCTGTCATGCAGTCTGGCACACATTAAGTATTCAAAATCAGTTAACCCCACTCTGCTCACACTTGCTATGGTCTAAGCCAATGCTGCCTGGTAGAAATCTAACATAAACCACAGATATAATTTTAAATTTTCTCATAACCACATTTAAAAAAGTAAAAAGAAACAGAAAAAAACTTAAAAATGTGTTTTAACACAGAAATCTACAATATTATCATTTCCTAAGTAATCAGTATAAAATTAATGACACATTTTCCACTTTTGTTTATATTTAAATTAATTATAATGAAATAAAATTAAAAATTCAATTCCTCAGCCTAATCACCACATTTTAAGTGTTTAGCAGTCACATGTGGCTGTGGTATCAGACTGTGAGGGTCTGTGAGAAAGCAATGGATAGATGAAGACAGAATAAAGTTTGATTGGATACAACTCAGTAGTCACTAAGAAAAAATGAGATGACTTTATCAAAAATGGTGTTGAATCTGGTACCTGGAGCATCATGTTATCATTTTGTAGAAATAGGGAAGCAGGAGTACTGTAAGGGGATGGATGTGTTGAAGATAAGAAAAGTCAATTATGTACATGCTGGCTTTGAGACGTTATCAAAAGACCTCTGTAGAGAACACCAGGGAAGTAGATGGACGTGTCTGCAGGAAGCTTGGACATTCTTTTCAGCAGAGGTGTGGATGTCAAGGAAATGGATGAGCTCTCCAAGAGAGAAAGGTTAGAGAAAGGAGTATGTAATGGGAATTGAGGGCTTCTGGTTTGCCAGCATTTAGATTGTGAAAGGAAGAGGATTCAACCTAAAGGGATACAAGAAGACAGGAAAGTAGGAGAACCAAGTGCAGGCGATGTCACAGAGGCCAAGAGTGAAATGACTTTCTGAGAAACTGAAATGATGTGTATGCTCCTGGAGAGAGATGGGGGAGTAGAAGAAGAAACAGCTCACCACTGGCAGCCACTGCATCTCTCCTAGCTGCACCTGCTATTTCTGCCTGCCCCCCGCCCCCCTGCCCCCACCACGTCACACCATAGCATCATCTCGTTCATCCTCTGTTTCACTCCAGTAGTCCCATTCATCAACAAGAACAGCCCTGTCATTTTTCCTCCTGCTCGTCTTGCACATAATTTTGATGATTTGGTGGTTTCATCCGACTTGTTCATCTATTAAATTTGTACTTATTCAGCTCCTACTTCCTGGTGCTCAGCACTGAGGTATAGAAATGAACAAGGTCCCTCTTTCTCTAAGAAGCTAATGTTTTACAGGAGGCTGCTTTGGGTGGATCTTCCTATTTGTACTAACTCCAAATCAGCATTTGGAAAGGAAGCAACTGTGCTTTCTTTACCCCAGAAGGGGCTCTTCTGTATGAGAAGTTGCCTGGGTGAGTGGAGTTATTCTGTATTTTTCTGAGGCGTCCCAGTCCCAGTGTGCCTGGTGTTATACCCAACACATTCAGGCTTATGGTCTATGTATGCTGATTGATACTGGCTTTTAAACTTAGCAATGATGTTTCCTTTCAATAAAGTGTTTTAAAATAAATACATTTTAATTTAAAAACGTGAAATGATTTTTTAAAAAATCAGGTACATAATACTTTTGGCCATTTATGATAATGGCCAAAAGCATAAATGTCTAAAATTTGGAAAGCCATGGATTAGGGAACGTGAGAATATGTATCATCAGTATCCATGAGCTTGTCTGGCATAGACTCTTAAATTTGCTTAAATTAGACATACACTGATAGAGGATACACCTGAATGATGCAGGCCTATTTTTCTTTTTTTTTTTTCTTTTAGTCTGGAAAACAACATCCATGTCAAAAACTGTGAAGTACCTGGAATTTTACCCTACCTTCAAGGAAACTCATTAGGCTTCCATAGTTTTGTGATTGTGTGGAAGACAGGTAATTCCTCAACAAGTCAGAGCATGAGTATTTTTTTTTTTAACATTTATTTCTTTATTTTAGAGCGCGAGAGAAAGAGGAAGCAGGGGGAGGAGCAGAGGGAGAGAGAGAGAGAGAGAGAATCTCAAGCAGACTCCCCACTGACCATGGGGCCAAGCCAGGGCACAATCTCACAACCCTGAGATGGCAACCGGAGCCAGAACCAAGAGTCCATCGCTTAACTGATAGTGCCACCCAGGCACCCCAGAGCATGAGTATTTTTGTATTGGTCTCTCAAGACCCATTGCCACTGGGTGACCTGAAGAGGAAGCACATGATTCCCGCATGTACAGAGGGTAGCATTTCAGGAAAAGAGCCTCTCATTTAGGGACACTTCATCTTTTGCAATGGACAGAAAGCATGCTGCCCTGTATTCTTGAGTGATACACTATCTTCATTAAACTGGATTTAAGCAGGCTTATTATGTGTTCATGGGGAGACCCCATCTCTGTCCTCACTAAACAAATGTTCCTGGATAGTGGGAGCAGACAAAAGGGCAGTGGGTGCCCTGCTTTACAAGACACACGACCATGTGATGGCTGCATGGAAAATTGTCCCTCAACAACCAGTCTTAATACGTGATGAGAAAAACCCAAGAAGAAGTCATTTTGTTTATTGTTACATGTGGCATGTCATAAATTGTTAACACATTAATTCACAAGCTGAAAGCCATTTTAACAGCTTTTTCTGTTGGGGCAGGAACTACTTATAATTATAGAAACCAGCTATTAATTAGACTTGAACTATTGCATTGAAATGAGGATAACTTAAACAACCAGAGATCTCTGAAGCATATGCAACCTCAGCCATACGCTAACTAATGCAACTCATCTGAGAGAAGACTTGCCTGTTTCCTCACATACCCTTGGAAAAAGCATGATTGTAAATATGACAGGTTTCTCAGTAAAATACTATATATGTGAATATGGCATTTTAGGGATCTATTATATGTTATAATAACACTTATTATGTGCTGGCAGAGGTGTGAGGTTTGCAATTATGCTAAAATTTTACAATGGAAGGAAATTTTTAGCCAAGCACAGTATCAAAAGATTCTGCTAATTACCTCTGGTAGGTTTTTTTGTTTGTTTGTTTCGTTTTATTTTTTTTTTTTCCCTTTAAATACATGTTACATATGCCATGTGTTTCTGGGAAGGCTGTTTGTCTGATCAATGGCAAAACCTCAGAATTTTTTATTGATAAATTTCACATTGTTGGGTATATTATAAGCTAGAATCTTCTTCATAATACACGATTCATTAAAGTCTACATTTTCAGACAAAGTTGGATCTATTTTTTAAAACAGAAATCATTGAGGACACGAAATACAGAGTGACTAATTTGGAAGAAATGCAATGATTATCATACCTTCTGTGTGAGTTTATTTTCTCCAACATTCAACAGAGTCTTTAGAGGCTAGTTTTGGGGAAAACTATCTGTTTATCAAAACCCAGTATGGTTGATTATTTAACCAAGACTGTGACTAACTGTGATTGGGTATAAGTTCTTTTTCAAAATAATTCTTTTATACAAGTACAAGAATGGGCCAAACCACTAGAGTGGGCATTCATATTGGATTATGACATTATAATGGATTATGAATGGATATAAATTCTTTTTCAAGATAGTTCTCTTCTATCACTAGAATGGACAATAATTCAACATTGGAGAAATGGGTTTATCCTCTAATATGAGAGTATGAATCTTAACAGACTTCAGCTCATCAGCGATGATATCCTTTTAGACCTTAAATTTTATATTTTTAAACTTAAATAAAATGACCTTACCTCTAATTTTATACAAGTATTTAATTGGGGTTGTGCATTCAGCCCGTTAAGTTCTTTTTAAAATATTTTATTTATTTGGGGGGGGACACAAGCAAGGGGAGCAGCAGGCAGAGGAAGAGGGAGAAGCAGGCTCCCCACTGAGGAGGAAGCCCAATGAGGGGCTCCATCCCAGGACCCTGGGATCATGACCCAAGCCGAAGGCAGACGCCCAGCCAACTCAGCCACCCAGGCACCCACACTTTGCAAAGTTTTGATGCAATCTTTAAACATTTTCTCCTGTATAGTATAGTATATATACTATAGTATAATAGTATATTATATATATATACACTATATATAGTATAATAGTATATATTATAATAATATATAATATACTAGATGTTAACTAACTGAATTTAAATAAAAACTTGAAACAAAAAAAAATTCTCTCCTGAATTATTGGGTTTACAATTTTCCATTACTTCTCCTTTAACCACATTATTCTTCCATCATGTAATTCTCTTGAATGTCTCCTTGTACATTTTTCTCCAGGCTCTCATATGAACACGGAACATGTGCATGAAGCTCAGATCATTATTTTACAAAAAGCCACCATACAACAAATTTATTATTATATTTTGCCTTTCTTATTTTTTTCAGAAAGTCCTTCAATTTTACATGTATATTTCCAATTCTTTGTTTTTAATGGATGTACAAAAATGTTTTCTGGCATGAACACATCATAATTTATTGATGCATTCCCCTAGTAAAGAGTATGTATTTTGGGGCGCCTGGATGGCTCAGTTGGTTAAGCATCTGCCTTCTGCTAAGGACATGACCTCAGGGTCCTGGGAGCCAGCCCCGCATCAGGCTCCCCAGAGCAGAGAGTCTGCTTCTTTCTCTGTGCCTCCATTTGCTTGTGCTCTTCCTCCCTCAAATAAATAAATAAAATCTTAAAAAAAAAAAAGAATCTTAAAAAAAAGGGTATGTATTTTGTTTGCAGATTTTATGGTCACTATCAACAAACTTCCTGGTACATACATACTTACGTACTGGTACTTTTATTTCTATGAATAGATTTCTGGGGTGAGGTATATTTACATTAAAAAAATTTAACACGTGTTGTTAGGTTGCTTTCCAAAAAAGTGACATTTCCTACAGTAATGAACACCGGTAACATCTTCTCTTTTACTCCTACCAACTATAGGTTTTTTTATTTTTGTGAAGCCAAGTATTATAACAAGGGAGACCAAATATCCAGGAAAGAATTCATTACTTCTCATTACTAAGAGAGGTTTCTTATTCTTATAATTATTGTTGTTAGCCTGGACACCAATAATTACAATTATAGCAATCTACTTGTTAATTGAATCAAACACAAGTGGAGACTTGTGGAACTGCCTATAGTTGGTCATTTTTCACTTAAAGAATGGCAATTTCATATGGTTCAAACTCACATTTTAATGATATTTTCTAGGATTTACATTGCTATTGCAGAATTTTTACAGTGATAATAGTTAGATTCATAGGACATGTGCTCCATGTCAGATATACTGCTCAGTACATTTTCTTATTTGTTCTTTATGACAATTCATTGAACGTATTCAAGGGGACACCTGTGTACTTACCAGTTTGGTATCAGATGCTATCCAGATTGAGGCTTGGTACCCTTTTCTCCCAACAGTAATTCCATTTCTAAGTTCAGTCTTGCTCCCATCATTCTTCATTCTCCCTTCTCCTTTATTCTTTGTCTAGCCAGATTATTCCCTTGCCATAAAAAGGATCCGACAGGAATGCTTTTGTGAAAAGATACACTTGGTCCCTTACTTCTCCCACATGTCAGAATTCCAGAAGTCAAGCTATGACGATGATACATGTGCATTTAGATGGAGGAAGTTTAGCTACTGATTCTGATACCATCAGCTTGGACTTTATCTATTGTTTAAATTTCTATCAGAAACTATTAAAAAGGTGAATGAATATCACTAGCTACTTACTATTGAGACTACTCTCAAAGGTAATCAGTGATATCAGCTAAGCAGCAACATATAATCAAGTGAGATTTTAGAAATTAATATTTAAACACAAATTAAGGAAAGCAAATAAATGTCAAATGAATGGCATGTGAATAAAGAAACCTGTCATGAGTTAGTAGAAATAACTGAAAAGCAGTGATAACATTATAATCAGGATGTCAACAGAGATAAATGCCATTTATACAGGTGATAGGAAGCAAGATGACAGGTGGCAAAAATATTCAAGTGCCTAAATGTCATTTAGTAATGAGTACTTTTTGACATCTTTACCTAAGATCGGGGCTAAAATTCTGTTCCAACCATTTTATAAAAATTTAAAATAACATGGATATATTTTCTCTTGTACTCCAACTTTTCTGTACATTCATCATTTCTTCTCAAGTGGTTTGTATTTCTTAATGGACTAGGGAAACTTCGGTCTGTTCTTTATTTGCTTCTCATAGTGAAAGATACATAGCATTGATTAAAAATGTTGATTACTTGAAGCACACAGTGGACCTTGGAGGAAGAAGGAAGTGGGTATCATAGTGTAAATGTGCATACTAATAACCTGACATTGCTATGGGTCACCATTGTGCTAAGAACAATATATGATAGAGGTTAGAAAATTCAGTCTCTTGGTTCAGGCTGCCTGAGTTCATATCCCCTTCACTAGTGGTATGATATTGAGCAGTAATTCAACTTGGCTTTATTTCCCACACTCACAAAAGAGAGTCAACAATAGCATCTCCTTCATTGACTCATGGTGAGGTTTAAAGCAGTTAATATTTATAAAAGATTTAGAATGATATTTGGTACTCAGTAAGCACTCAATAAATTCATTGTTGGAACTATTTGGGATTGTTAACATTATTTAAATTAAAACATGGAAACTTAGAATTGACCAATGCACCCATTATTTATCTTCCGCCTGTATGGAATTTTGAGCAGTGATAAAAAGAACAGAGATTTGATCAGACAACTTGGGCTTTAATTCTAGCTCCCCTTGCCATCTAGCTATGAGATCTTATGCTAGTCAGTTGTTTCAGAGTCCCAGCAGGAAGGAGAAGGTCCACACACTGTAAGGATTGAGGAAGGTTTGATAAAACAAAACAAAACAAAACTTGTCAATGGTATAGTCAGTGTTAGGTAAGCTGAGGAGAGATAGTGAACACCAGGGGTTAGAAAACCTAGGACCACTGCAAGTCCAAGTTGAAGGGGAAAAGAGAAAAAGTAGTCATTGGATCTTGGGGACAGGAGGTAGGGGATCTGAAAGGAGTGTAGCAAAAGCACTGGCAATGATCTATTCTATCAGAACTTTACTCTCCTCCAAACTCCAATTGTTACCTCCCATATCCTGTCAGTGTCTCCCATTGGGGAAACCAGTCAGAAGGTGGAGGACGAGGAGGCCCTTTGATGAAGTATATAGATCCTCTCCCAGAACAGAACAGAGCAGATAAAGGTGGAGAGTTGACTTACAAGGACAGACCGCTCACCTGTTTAACCTCTCACTCCCTGCACTCCATTAGCTGCCCCAACCTTGAATATTGTCTCTGAGGATGACTTCAAGGCTGGCTCTAACATTCAACCCTGTTGCTCACTCCAGTGTCTAATATTTTATGAATCCCCTAAAGAGGAATGGATGATGAGGGCTTGAAGTCTTTTGAGAAAATCATCTTGAATTTAAACAAAGCTTTAGTGTTTTAAACAAGTAATGGCACATATGGTTAGAAGAGTTTTCCCAAAATACATTCCAACGAATGTAAAATGCTATGTAAAATACAAACACATAAGACAGCAACAAATAAAGCAAGCAAGCAAATGAATTGATCAAGAGATTTGGGGTCAAGTTAGTTTGGAAACTTCTGGGTTTGGTGAAGTTGTTCCTTTACTGAGGAACTTCTCAGAGCACTTTAATATACTAATATCATAAATCTGCAAGATGGCTAAACAGACCTAGATCTCCAAGTGTAATTTATCTTGAAATGTAAATTTTTCCCCACACAAACATGCAATTTTATAAAAAAAAAATACACTGTGCATTTAGAGTAAAACACGACATCATCATCTTGCATTTTGTAAATTTGAATGTCTACAAAATAAAACATGCTATATAAAATGTAGTCACATTCTTGCACTATAACAGCTCATTTGGCAAGCAATTATTTTTACCACGTTTCCGTTGCCCACAATTCAGTGTCGCCACATTTTGTTACAATCACCTTGCCAACACAATTGTACACCACAGATGCATAGAGTTAAGTAATGGCATTTTAGTTTTAACGTCCAGGACCAAGAGAGACCTACTATGCCACTTATGAATGGAAGAGAAGAAACAATTACAAAAAAAAATCTGAAGAGTCTAGGGTAACTGAGGAAAAGTAGAAACAAAAGATGATTATTTTTTTTACAGGAAAAAAAGGAAGTGCAGTTATATCTCCAACAGCAGCATGGCCATTTGAGAGGTAGTAGGGTGGAGAGGTCATTTTCTGTCAATTGATAACAATCATTTATGTAGTCAGTCAGTCAATTCATCATGAAAACTTGGGAGGAACAGCCAGGATTGGTCCAAACACTTGGAACTTGCAAGAAGTAATTGGACATCACTTCTGCTCTGAGAGACCTTGCACTGAATGGGGTGAGTTGGGGTGACAGGATGATACACACTATAAGCAACAGAGTCAAGCAGGACAAACAGCACCAAAGAAACTTGAGCTGGATGAGGGATTCAATTATACTGGGCAGGGGAGTGTCCTTTGGTACAGTCCTCAGAGAAGGGCTCTGTAGGGAGGTTATATTCAAGCTGAGGTCTCGCTTAAATGAGAGAATGTGTGAACATGAAGGAAAGGAAAAATGTGTTGAAAGCTGAGGTGCCTGAGGGTACATAAGACCTGAGGTGGAGATCTTCCTAGAGTACCTAAGAAACAAAAAGGGGGCAGAGGGATGTTTGTTTTCAATGAAATTTTGCCAGTATAAAACCTATTTAAATAAGAATGCTTTTGAAGGAAACTGACTTTCTGTGCTATTCACATTCATGGGTATTGTTCTTTTTGATCCTTATATACTCCTCCCATTTAGCCTCAAACATCTTCCCTAATATCCATTTGTAGCCTAACACTTTCAAAAGGATTTAAGCCACAAACCACAGTTTACATTATATTGGTTATTTTTAGTTTAGTCTATAGTCTAGTACTCAAATACTCAAACAGAGTCTGTGACCTCTTCCAGAGATTCTTTAGTTTCATTAGCGATTAGAGCTAGAATCTTATTCCTTTCTCTCCAAATGATGGATGTAGTAGATTTCATAGTTGACTCTAATCCACCACCCCTTCTTAGACACAAGCCTGGACCATAGGATTCTGTGTTAGTTTCCCACTTTGGCCAGGGCAATATGCCTGCCCCTTTGGCTCTGTGCTGAGCCAAGTGACTTTCTTTGGAAAAAAGGGTATTAGCTGTTGTGACACCAGTAGAGGCTTGAATAACGGTTGTGTGATTGGGTTTGCCTGCTCACTCTTGAGTTTCGATCATGAGACTATGTCTGGGTCAACCTTCTGGAGGATTTGTGTTACCCATGCCTTCCCCACCACGACCGACCAGTCCACTGCCAGTCCACCCTCTTCAGTTAAATGAGCCCAGCCAAGATCAACAGAACCTCCTGGATGGCCATTCAGATACATGGAAAGAAAGACCTTTTATTCAAGGCCACAGAGATTTTGTGGTTGGTCATTAAACAACGATACTTTGATGATAAGTAGCTGCCACTATGAACTATAGAAAGTAGATGTGTGTTCATACCATTTGTTTATATTTGTTTATTTGTTTGTTTATTTGTTTTAGTGAGAGAATGTGCGGGCATGAGCTGGGGGAGGGGCAGAGGGAGAGGAAGCAAGAGAATCCTAAGTAGGCTGAGAGATCAGCACCGGGCTTGATCTCCTGATCCTGAGCCAGCATCAAGAGTTAGGTCCTTAACTGACTGTGCCACCCAGGCATCTCCTCTTTTCTTTTCTTTTCTTTTTTTTTTTTTTTTTTTTTTTTTTTTTTGCCATGTAATACTAAAACATGTTGGAATACAGCGTCCCAAACAACACTGGGATTTTGTAAGCCTTAAATAAGAAACATTTTTGTTGTTGTTATAGCTGCTGGGGTCATCTCTATGTTTTGTGAGTATCTCTGGCCTAATCTAATATAGCATAATAATTTATTTATCTACAGCACACACTTGTGACAGCCTCTGCCTTCTAAGGAACAGTCTCCTGCTCAGAGATGAGGATAAAAGCACTCCTAATGTCATGAATCTGGATAAAAAGCCATCATACCTTTGGAAGCTACTTAATTATTAAGTATGTTTTGAGCATTTTGGTGTCTGGAGCAAAATGTGAAGGATATTGCCCACACGTTGTTAATAACCAAGTAGGGAAGTAAGTCTCAGGTATAAAACATGAAGAGGGAAAACAAATCCAATCAATTTCAAACTATAAATATCACAGAAACAGAGGAGGGAGGGGGTGTTTCTGTAGTTAAGGAATGCTTTCAATTAGTTTTGTAATTGGATTCATTTTTGTTCAAGTGCCATTTTTGAAATATTGGTAAGATTACTCCTGAATATGAAATTTCAGTTTTATATAAAAAAATCTTTCATTGTACTTTCTTCTGGCAGGTTAAAAAGAACAACCACTCTACTTTGTAGAAGGAAGTAAAGATGGGAATTTGAAGAAACCAGAAACAAAAGTTATCCTTTTATTTGGCTAAATAGTAATTACTTGCATGAGTTGTCAATTTTCTTCTTCATGGAAAGGGTCATCCCTCTACTTTCTAGGAGACCTGTTAAACAAGGATGTCTGCTCAGCCTGGAAGAAAGATTTCTTTCTTTCTTTCTTTCTTTCTTTCTTTCTTTTTTTTTTTTTTTTTTTTTTTTACAATCTCCAGGGCTTTGCCTTGAAAGTGTCTGATCCTCTGCTAACACTAGGCCTTTGAAGTTGAGAATTTTCTGTGTTTTAAAGGGAATCTAATTTCATTCTTCAAGGAGATCTCAGTTCAGGGAAGCTGTCATCTGTTCTGTCCTGCCCAGCTTTCGAGTCAAATGAAACTTTGCTTGAGAAAAGATGATTCCTTTTCCCTCCCACAGGTGCTCAGGCATGTCTGTGAGAACCAAATCATGGATGTCAGGCAGGGAAAGCGACTCCAAGTCAGAGCCCGGGAATGAATGCTGCCCTTCTATCCTGTGATCCTCAAGATCAGGGATGGGGGTGGGGGGAAACAAAAGGAAAGCAGCTGAGAGCCTGTCTCTCTGCAGTCAGGAGGGGCTTCTCTAAAACTCTGGTTACTTGGTGCGAAGAGCAATTTCTCTTCCAGCACCCAGCTCAGATGCTGGCTTGCCTTGGCATGTGTGAGGCCTCCTTGGCTGGGTTCCCTAAACAAAGGTAGCCAGGTACTTTGGAGACAAGTTAGGCCTCTCCCTAGCAGTGTTACATGCTGTTGTTCATTTTCTATTCAGGCGGTATGGCCAGTGGTTAAGGATGAAGTGTCTGGAACCATACTTCCTGGATTTGAATTCTGACTTTGCAGCTAATAAGGAAACTTGAAGGAGTCATTTTATGACTCCATATCCCATTTTCTTATCTGTCAAATGAGGAGGGTAAAGCACCCTTTTCAAAGAGTTGCCCTGAGGATTAAAATGGACGTATTTAAGATGACCCAGTACTTGGTCAGTGCTACCCATATGATGACTTTTACTATAATACATTTTGACAAATGGTTTCATTGTTGCTACCACTAAATGAGAAGGTCATGCTTGGTTTTGAAATTTGTTGCTTTAACTCTAAAAAGAGATTGTTATATCATAAAAAAGTAAGACGGTAGCTCTGTCATTCTAACATGTACAGATATGAATATGCATGTTTTTATACTTTATATAAATAGTTCCTAAGTGCTTATATAATATTATAATCATATGTAATTATCTGTCTCATTACCTAATATAAGATACATTAAATATGTCAGTCATTCATTAATATTTACTAACAACTATTGTATGTCAAACATTGTATCAGATGATGGGAATTCAGCAATCGAAACAACAAATAGCCTTATACTTGTGGCACATTATTTTAGTACTTTCCCCTTGCCCTGAAGCTGGGTCAACTATTTGGCAGAATACTTAGTAAGTAAATATGGAACTAGGAACTAGGATCCCAATTCTGGCAGTATGTTTAAGTTATCTGGGGAGTAATTAACTATGAAGCATAATGAAGTTATATAGATATCCCAAAATGAAAAATTTAGAGTCTTAAGTGTCTTATTAAATTGCTAAAAATTGTCTTTTTCCCCCTGCTAGTGGCCACAACATCCATAACTTTTAAACCAGAAGAGCCAAGTTTATGCTTGCCAAGAACATGCTGAATACGTGCATTAAATAAAAAATAAAAAAAAAACAGAGAACTCCAGATGCAAACACCCAAAATGTAGACGAGTTTGTAGAAAGCCATGTTCAACTTCCATACACATCTATTGTTAGGTTAAAAAATAATCTGTGTGGTTTTTAAAGATAGATTTATAAACCTGATTTGAAAATTGCTTATAGTATTTCTGTGTATAATATAAAAGAATAAGCCAGGTTTGGGTTTATTTTAATTCTTAGCTGACTATTGCCTTTTTTTTTTTCTTTTTTCTTTTTAAGGTAAGGAGAGTATGGGGAAGTTCCTCTTGAAAAAGCTGAGTTTGAAATGTCTCTTCTGACCTTTAAGCAGGATGGGGTTAAGCCACATGGTATTGCTGATATTTGATTGTTTTGAACTTAAAGAACAATTTTATGTAGTTCAACGTAACATTATGTGCTAATGTTTTGAAAGGAAAGTATTTCTGCTTAATGTTTTAAAAAGAATGTCTACTGAAGTTCTACAATACTGGAAATGTTTTATAGCTGTGCTGCTCAATACGGTAGCCACTAGCCAGCAGTAAAATATGTCTAGGGCAATGGAGGGGCTGAGTTTCTGATTCTATTTTATTTTAATCATTGAAATTTTAATAGTTACATGTAACTAGTAGCTGCAAAGAGACAACATCTCTGCAAATTAGACAACAAAATTTAGACATAAATCAGAGAATTATACACATCAGAATAGAGTAGAAAGTTTTGTCAGGACAATGAATGGAGCCATATATTTCTTATAGTAACCTTGTAAAAAAAAAAACACACACACACAAAAAAACCCCAAAGAACCTACTACTATCCCTATATTTTAGAGGATGAATTTGAAGCAGAAAGACAATTTGTCATTTGTTCTGGTTCATCCACATTTGCGGAGGGGTATAGAAATATCTGACTTTAGGTCAGCAGGCAAATTATTGGAGACAAAGCAAGAAACAAGCATGAGTAGCAGGAGGGGTGATATGTCTTCATAAGAACTTTTGAGAGATCACTGCATTGATGTTTTGCCAAATGACTTTGAACGAGTAATAGGCAGAGTAATAACCTCTCACCCCCAAGATGTCTATATCTTAATGCCCAGAACCTATGAATGTTACCTTACATGGTAAAAGAGACTTTGCAGAGGCAATTAAATTAAGGAGTTTGAGATGGGGAGATTATCCATGTGGGCCCAATATGATCATGAGTCCTTATAAGTAGAAGAAAGAGATAGAAGATAATGAACCAAAGAGATGGAAGCATGAGAGACCCTTCCCTGTGTTACCAGCTTTGAAGATGGGGCCACAAGGCAAGAAGTTGGGTGGCCTCTAGAAGCTGGGAAAGACAACATCAAAAACAGCAAATGGGTTCTCTTCTAGAGCCTCCAAAGGAACCTACCCCTGTCAACACCTTGATTTTTCACCCAGTGAGACACTTTTCTGACTTTTAACCTCTGGACCTACAAGGTAACACATTTCTGTTGCTGTAACCATTAATTTTGAGGTAATTTGCTACAGCAGCAATAGGTGACTAGACTACAAATGGGGAAAATGAGCTCTAGGTTGTCTTAATGAAACAGGTTAGAAGGATGAGGAGCCTGAACTTAACAGTGGCAATGGCAATGGCAATGGGGAGAAAAGAGTAGATACGAGATATAAGGAAATGAGAATCAACAGAAATGAAATCAAAAGGCAGGTTTAGATAAAAAGATGGACCACGTGTCTTAAGGCTTTTCTCCTAAGGAAATGCTCCTTCCCCAAAATCGCTATACATGGTCACCTAACATGGCAGGATATGTGGAGGGAGGAGCTGGTTTCTGGAGACCTTTCTAACATCGATTCATAAAGGTCTTTAAAATCTTAGAGAGCTAGGGGCGCCTGGGTGGCTCAGTGGGTTAAAATCTTAGAGAGCTGCCCACACTTGGCCCTGTTTACCCCTTCTTGGCTTTATTCTGCTTGCCCCATATAAAGCAGCAGCTGTTGGCTGCATCAACATTGCTATATTATGAAAATTATGGGGGATGTAATTTTTTTATGTTACTTGGCAACATATTTCTGTCCAGGTGTTAGAGAAACTCAGAGCATAATTATGCCAGAGCAAGAGTAGATGAGAAGTTCAGTCAAGGAAACCAGATTGCTTTTTGTCAAGAGTCTGTCAAGACAGAGAGGCTGGTGTGGTGAAGAATTCGTGAGGTTTGTAGAAAATGCTGAATTTGCATACTGATTCCACCGCTTAATTGTTCTGAGGTACTGTACAAGGAGTTGTTAAGCTACCTGAACCTCATTTCTGTCATTGGTTCACAGGAAGAATCACATCTATCTTGATGGAATAAATGAGTTTATAAATACAATGCATTGACCTGGAGTGGAAGTTTAGTAAAAGTTGTATACACAAGAAGGACCCTAGTAAAGGTAGAAATTTTATTACTGATCATGGTTTTCAAGAGCATTTCTTTTCTATCTTAAAAATGAGAATATGTTTTATTGATCAAAAATATAAGCTGACAGCACATTTGCAATGGAATAAAACTTCTCACAAGATAGATAGGCATGACCTCTAAATCCAGAAGCAATAATCAAAGTTGGGCTAGTATAAGTTATTGATGGCAAACATAATTTTCATATCCAGCATTTCTTCTGTTTTCCTACTAGGACAGTGTACATGTGGATTCATGATTTTATTGTCTTTTACAAACTAAAAAAAATACAAACTATTCTACCATTTACAGTAGAATATAGTGGGAGTCATTGGAGGAGGGAAATTTTTATATGGGATGTAATGATGGAAGAAAGGAAAAGTGAAAAGAAGGGAGGGAAGAGGACAGAAAAGAGAGAGAAGACATAATGAGGGGGAAAAAAGAAAGAATTTTGGTAGATGTAATGAAAAAGTTTTGTAGGAAGAAAAAGTTATAGAACACAGAGAAGAAATGCATAACTATTTATTCTGCTCTTCACTATGCTTGGCATTAAATAACACATATAAGTGCTAATTAATTCATCTGTTTGCTTATTCATGCACTGGTTTTATTAAGAGTTCCTAGAAGTGAAGAATTTAGAAGTGAATAACATGGACTTCAACCTTACCATTATGGAATTTATAGAAGAGAAGAGCATCATCAGACCAAAACTTAACTTATTCAATCCTCAAGACTACCTATTAATACAATTGGTATTGTTATTATTATTAATTTGAAGACATGGGAACTTGGTTATGGTGAGCTAGTCAGTGAGAGACCAGGATTCCACTCCTTTTTGGTTTGCCTTCAAATTAAGTTCTCATTGTTTCCATAGAAACCCATGCTAACTGGGGATAATAGAGCTGATGTAGTGTGTGTGTGTGTACACGTGTGTGTGTACACGTGTGTGTGTACACGTGTGTGTGTGTGTGTGTGTGTGACTTTGAATGTTCATACATTTTTTGAATAGTGTGAAGAAGCCATAAGTCCTTCTCTGTGGCACTTGGAATACTGGCTGTCATGTCTACTCCTTTTAAGAAAAGAAATATCACAAAGATGTAAGCTGGGGTTTGGCACAGCACATAGTAGGCACTCAGTAAATATATGTTTAATAATATAGTTAATATGTATAAATATATAATATCATTAAATATATAATTAATAATTAACCTATAATAATATAGTACATAATACAATGTATAATATATAATGATAATATATAATTATATAACAAATATAATACACTGCTTGAGTTCAAATATATACCCACCTTCCTACACAATCTACATCTACAGGATACTATTACTTATTACACAAATATTCAGCAAGCACACACTGCGCTAGCCACTATGCTGGGTGAAAGTAACCTAAAAATTAAAAGGCCAAGAACCTAAGCTCTAGTAGTTCTGCAAAGGATGGGTGACAGGATGTGAAAGAGATGACAAGGGCCAGATTTGTAGCTAATTTTCATAGAGTATGGTATCAAGGAATAACGAAGAATACAGTGGAATTAGTGCTAGATATTTTGTTACATTAAGGAAGGGATTTTGTTATGTTAAGGAAGAATAAGAAGAGGCAAAGTTAAAAACTCAGGCTGGTCTGGAAGTCAGCCCTATAAAGGAGAGACAGTTAGCGAAGGAAAGTGAATCCTGGTTTAAAGAAGCTTGCTTTCAGCACTAAGGAGTGTGGATTTCATTCTTAGTACCTACAGTGAGTACCCCTAGGATGCTTTAAGCGATGGAATGGCATGAACAGTCCATATACCACTGGTCACTTCTAATTAAATATGGTGGGTTGAAAATATGTGTTTAACTTCTATCCCAAAACCCAACTAACACATTAAAATAATAAAAAAAGAATTCTTTTTAAAAATGAATAAATGCAGCAAATCAACAAGGCTGACAGAGGAGCATCAGTGACAATATTTGGGGCACTGGAAAGCAGATGCACAGTAGTAACTGACCCAGCAGAGGACAAGGACCCTTATCTGACCACTTGCCCAACAGTAGGAAAGCCATGGGCCCTATGATTTACATCACAACCTTCCTCACAATACTGATATTGAGAATATAGTTAGAACAAAACCAGAAGAACTGTTTAAATGCTTGATCAGGAAGGTGTTAGAATCTTGGGCTCTTGCCCATTGCCTCTACCATTGCTGTAGAAAGCAGAACTTTTATTTCCTGGAGAGGGTAAAATATCTGGCCTTTGTCCTGAGGTACATCAAATACAGCTGTGAGTGGGACATGATACTAAATAAAGGGGGTTTAAGTGAAAGGTTCATACAGACTTGGTGACTTAAATTCTCCCATACTAGGACTGTAGAGTACAGTCAGCAAGATTTATAACATGCAGTCAAGAAAATGGAACAGTCATTTTATGTATGGTTAGCTTAAGAGAAAAACCTAATGCTCATAACCAACACAAAACAAAACAAACAAACAAACAAAAAGAACCCAATAGTCCAATAGTCTATTCACTCTATACCCAAGACAGAAATAGAAAAAGGCTACCATGTGTACAGAGCTTCCAACAGCTGTATACTGGTTAACTCTCAAAGTTGAGTAAGCAGCCAAAGATGTCTGTAGACATTCTAGAAAAACATAGTTGTCCTCAAATTTTGCTCTTTCCTTCTTCATAAGAAATAGACCTTAAATTCATAGATGACCTCCCTGGCAACTAAGGGTAATGATCTAGTTCGTGAAATGTGCATAAATGTGACACATGTTATATCTGCCTCATTCCTTTCAAAGGAAATTGCAGCCCTGAAATTCCTCTCTCTTCTTCCATCAGCAAGACAGAGCTCATAATTCTCTCATACATATGATTCAGCTTTAAGTGTGAAGACAAGGGCAAAATTCTAGGTGATAATTGAACAAAATAATGGAAGGGATGGAAGTCCCTGAGTGACTCCTTGTAACAAAGCTATGCCATTAGCCTAGAATTCTCACTCCAGAACTATTTCTTTGCATTCTTTCAGCCATGGTATTTTGGGATTTTGGTGTTTTAGCATCTGGTCCCTTACCTTAGCTAACACAGAGCTGAAATATGAAAGAAAGATGATTAACCAAACAGAAACAAAACCAAAAACCAACCAACCAACCAACCAAACAAACAAACTTAGAAAAATGGAGTCTTTAAAAGTTGGAAAAAATATATCTGTATATCTACAAACAGATAAGGAATTATATTGAAATAAGCAATATTCAGAGAATAGGTAAAAGCTATTAGAAACCAAACACATGAAAATTGAAATAATGAATTGTAAGATTTTTAAACTTAGTCCTTCTTACCCACAAAGATTAGTTGATTTGGGAAAAAAACAAAAAACAAAAACAAAAACAAAAAACCTGAAGCAATCTCTCAGAGTATATGATAAGGAGACACAAGAATGAAAATAATTAAAGAAATAAAAAAATGAGGTCGGTTTAGGAAGTTCAATATGCAAATTCAGTTACATATTGAACATTACAGGAGTTAGGGGTACTGATTGCCGATGCAGTGAAAATCGTAACTTAGGACTCTCAAAAACTTTACTACCAGCCTACGATTGTCTGGAAGCCTTACCAACAAGACAATTAACACATACTTTATATGTTATATGCATTAAATACTGTACCTTTTCAATAGAGTAAAATAAAGAAAAATGTTATTAAGAAAATCATGAGAAAGAGAAAATAACATTCACAGCACTATTTTGTATTTATAAAAAGAAATCCATGAATCACTGGAACTGCACAGTTCAAATGCATGTTATTCAAGGGTCAAATATAACAGGAATTGTGGAATGAGACAATAGAGAGAAAAAAAGAGGGGAGAAAATGATCACATAAATTAAAATTCAAAAACCAAAGCACCAGTGTTTAATGATTAAAAGAAAGCACTTGATCTCTAGGACGAGGCACATACCAAGTCACATCATTGTAAAAATTCAATAGAGAAATGCTGCGTGCTTCCAGGGAGAAAAGAAAGAACGAAAAAGAAGAATGTCATATATACAGAATTAAGAATTACATTCTAATTGAATTTTTCATAGCAATTCAGCTGTCTAGAAGACAATGAAGGAATACGTTCATAGCTCAAAGGAATATTGATTTCCTATCAGGAATTGCAATCCCAGCTAAATAAGCAATGCAATGTGAAAGGATTAAAACCATTTTCTTGATTCATGGTTTCATAATCCCCTTCTGTGTATCTTTTCTTAAGAAGCTACACAAGAAATCTGCCCGCTAAAACAAGAAAATAAATTAGGAAAGAGAGAGAAATATGAAACACAGGAATGAATAGAAATAAGGGAAGGAGGGTAGGCAGGAAATCTCAGGATGGTGTAAAAGGCAAGCGCATGATAGTAGCTATGTCACTAGTTCTCGTGGAAGAAGTCCGAAAACTCCGGAGCAGTCTTCTTCCACAGGCCTATTAGAATTCTTGATGTGTTTGTGTGTATTGAGAGAGGAATCACATGAATATAGCTGAGTTTAATTGTTAAGTACATAAAAATTAAGCATGTCTTTCCTAGCTCCAGGAAAAAACAAAAACATTGTGTAGGGAAGGAAAGCAATCTTATCAACTGCCTTGCGTCACTTTGTGTAACATTTATACAATAATAATAAGAAGAATAGTCATTCAGGCACATTATAATGCATGTTTATTGACAGTCTGGTGGAATGAGAAGAACAGGTGTGTGGTGTGGATGGAGAGGGCCATGAGGTGGAGGGAAACTATCTGAATTTCATGTTCTATAGCGCAAGTCGATACATGATGACGAAAACTAACAATCCCGAGGCAGCACTGTGACACTGTTACCAAGATCCCAAAACATCAAAAAGGGATTATTTGTCGAAAGCAAGCAATGGATTTCCAGAGGTAAGAGGGAGAAACAACTGTTTTTGTTATTATTACTGTTTGTTTTGCTTTGTCTCATTTTTATTTATATTTATTTTTTAAGTAAAAATTATTTTATTAATTAATTCTGCACAAATGAATCAGAGTTGGGTTTTGGACTACAGCTAAGAACTCTGATACAAGAGCCATATTTTTTTTTTTTTTCAGCATTTCAAGATTCATTGTTTATGTACCACACCAAGTGCTCCATGCAGTATGTGTCCTCCTTAATACCCACCACGGGGCTCAACATTCTCACTCCCACTTCCAAAACGCTCAGTTTGTTTCTCAGGGTCCATAGTCTCTCATGCTTATCTCTCCATCCGATCTCTTTTTTTTAAAAACATACCTTGAGTGGATATAATATAAATGAAATATTCAGAAGATTTAATTCAGGCAGAACTGTGGGGAAAGTAGGCGGGAAAGGAAACTCATGAGAAATAGTGTGGACGGGGCGCCTGGGTGGCTCAGTGGGTTAAAGCCTCTGCCTTCAGCTCAGGTCATGATCCCAGGGTCCTGGGATCAAGCCCCACATTGGGCTCTCTGCTCCGAGGGAAGCCTGCTTTCTCCTCTCTCTCTGCCTGCTTGTGATCTCTGTCTGTCAAATAAATAGATGAAATCTTCAAAAAAAAGAAAGAAAGTAAGAAAGAAATGGTGTGGACATTTAGGCTTTGACTCAGTACAGGGTACAGGGAGTTAGGAAGATGCTTGAGGTAGAGAAAGATTAAGGTATGACTTTGAAAGATTGGCAATGATCATGGTATTAAAAAATTTCAAGTAAGGTTCAGATATACAAAAATACTGCCTTTTGAAGTTGAACAAACAGGAAGTTGCTAGAACAACAAGAAACTACAAATAACTTGCCTGTTAATGTCATTTATAATTGTTTCCAAGTACTTCACAGTAAGTATTCTCACTTAAGTTTTAGAGCAGCCCTGTGAATCTGGCAAGGCAGAAATGATTACACCCATTTTACAGATGATCAAATTGTGGACAAGACTGTCGGAGTCATCACTAAGTTAGGAAGTATAGAGCAGAGCAGTATGAGTACTCCCATAATTAAAGATTCTTTATTTACAATACATGCTTTAAATGTAAATCAGTTTTTCTAAGCTTTTTCTTGCTTTTGCATTGTGGTGCAAATATTTGATCTTTGTGCCCAGTTCTTGGCACAGAGCTCTGAAATCTTATGGAATTGACTACGTGATAGGAATATCTTTTGTTCTGATAAGGCAAACTTTAATAGGCAACTGAAGAACTTCAGGGTGGGGACTGGACACCAGAATGTAACCAGTAATGTAGGTCCCTGAATCCAAATGCCCTCCCCTGTAAACTACAACTATGGTCACATCTTGTTGATTGCTAAAGAATCAAACAAAATGGTATGTGAAAAAAAAATTAGCAGTGTCTGGCTAATTATAAACAACCAATTAAAGGTAAGTATTATTAATGATAATTACAGAATCAAAAGACATACAAATAATATTAATAAAATAGTACTTGTAGAATAGCAATAGCTACAGTGACAAAACAGAAATAATATAGAAATATAGAAATAAAAAGGAAAGCATAACCCATCTCCCATTTGTCATCTGCCACAAAAAAAGCATTCCATGAGTTTTCTAAGCAGTTAAACATTGACACTTCTATACCAGTAAGTTCTTCCTTCTGACATTGTAGGACTTACCACGTTAACACTAACATACTTAAGTATGTATCCTAATTATGTATGTATGCATGTAATTATGCAAGTGCTATAATTATGTATATACCATAATTATGCATTCCTTGAACCTCCAGAAGGCAGAAATTGAGTTGTCTTCATTTTTGAATTTCCAAGCTTTTTGAAAAGTTTCTAGCATCTAGGAGACACTAATATTTATTTATTTAATTAGTTTATTAATGAACTAATGAATTAACACCTGCAAAACTTTCTTATAATCTGCTTTTCGTTTTAACATGTATTAAATATATGCACATCTCAGAGGACGCGTCAATATCCAACTGCACTGACTATAAAACAAATTTAATGTTGTTAGGTGGACCATTTCCGTTCTTCCAGGACTGTTTTGACAGTGACCTGCTAATAATTTTCGATAAAACCAAGGAGCTATAACAATTATCTCAGCTCCAATACTTTGTAGCAGTGACATGAAAGTGGCTATACCAATAGAGTGTCCTGTGACTTAGTCCTGTGACTAAGGGATGCTTACCACTAATTACCTTCCCTGCTTCTTTGTTTCCAGTGTGCAGAACTGCAGCTTCCCTTATGGCAGAAGTTCAGTCACGCAGCAAATATAATAACAGTGGATTTTGCCACTCCTCCTAGAGTTGCTATAATGTCCAAGTTGTTTGAGAAAATTTTCACCTCCTTAAAATTCTGGCTATTTATTTTTATTGGAAGTTGATTCATTCCTTGACTGTACGTGTGCCCAAAAAACAGCTTATTTTTATAGTAGTCCATTAATGAATAATTGGAACATATGCTTGTATTTTAATTCTTGAATATTGATTTACTTTTTATAGAAGCAGGTGCAATTTGTGCCTTACATTGGAGCAATGTAATAGGGCCAAGAAGACGCTGTAGAAAACAATTAGGCTTTTTAGTGATTAAAATATACCCAATTGTACATGTCCTTATTATCATTAAGCAAATCTGAATTTTCATTTAGAGCTATAGAGAGGATATTCCTAGAATTTAAATGAGTCATAATCTAGTTTTCCCCTCATGAGCCAGAGATATAGATTTAATTCAAAGGATTTATATTAAAGTTGAGAGCTAGTTGGTTTAAGTTAATAAGTTAAGTTTAGCTTTTTAAATACTATGATGAAAAGGTATATATATATATATATATATATATATATATAGTGTGTGTGTGTGTGTGTGTGTGTGTGTGTGTGTGTGTGTATGGAAAGAAGCTACTTTTAAATTAATGGATGAAAATAATTATGAGATACCAGCAACTTTCAATACCTAGGTATTGGGTAATGGGTATACTTTATTTTATACTATGTCAGTTTTGCATATATTATCTTATTTAAATCTCCATAAAAATACTCAAGAAATGTGTGTGTTTTTGAATTTTGTAAATGAGATAATTGAACTTGAGAGAAATTATGATTTACCCAGCCAGCGAGAGGAATAGAATTTGAATATCCGTTTGCATTCTTAAACTAGGCTGATCCTTAAGCCACATTTTGCTTATCCACAGTTGGTGGATAATAAAAGTATAGAAATCCACTTCATATACCTTCCCCCTACTTAGAAGTGTCACCTGCTCCCCCTTTTTACCAAAACAAATGAAGAAGGAAGAGCAGATAAAGAGGGGAGGAGGAAGCAGGGCAGACCCTCTGTTTACAGATGTGACAAGATCAGGTGAATTTTACTTGTTTTTCTTTTTCCTGAGTCCCCTCCCCTGGTGATGTTATCATTCTGGAGAGATGAAACATGAATGGAGTAGGAGAAGGAGAAAAACAAGAAGAGGGAGACATGAAGGAAGAGAATGATAATAGAATTAAGAATTAAATACAATGCAGAGTAATTAATAACTCAAAATTAAGGTCTATTTTCTTCCTGATTGGTCTTTTGGGGTATCTTTTAGGACTCTAATAGAAGCTATATTATGAACACAAAGTGAAGATCTCCTAGGAACACACCCTTCATAGAAAAAAATAAAGAATTTTGGCTCAATTTGGAATATCTGACACATAACAAATAGAGCATTTGGTTGACCTGAAGATAGTATTTCCATCCAATGATGCATTGTGCTTAACTGTTTTTTTAAAAATATATATATTCTAAGTTTTCTAACTACAGCAACTATTACCAAGCAGTTTCAAAGAGTACTTAGTATGATCCCTGGACCTAGCATTAGTGTGGAGTGAGTCTGGACCACCCTCTGCAGGCACATCATCTAGGATATCCAGAGGCAAGTGGCTCTAGAGCTCTCCTTTCCAACCACAAGACTCACATTTTAATTCTCACTCCATAGTATGTGACCAGACCTTGGGTCTACTGCTACTGCCTTTTTGAATAATTCATCTCTGTACCCACTGAGAAAAAACTAAGAGTCTCTGCTTCCATGATATTATTTGGAACAATTTTCAGGATGTTTATGCTTTCACATTTGAAGAGAACATTATCTAGAATTATCATAAAGCATGAGTGAAATTTAGTATTTGGATCAGGCATCCGTGTAGCACCAGGGATCCGAGGCCATCATTTGACTTAAAATCAGATGAATTCAGGGGCACCTGGGTGGCTCAGTGGGTTAAGCCTCTGCCTTCGGCTCAGGTCATAGTCTCAGGGTCCTGGAATCGAGCCCCACGTCGGGATCTCTGCTCAGCAGGGAGCCTCCTTCTCTCTCTCTCTGCCTGGCTCTCTGCCTGCTTGTGATCTCTGTCTGTCAAATAAATAATAGATAAAATCTTAAAAAAAAATCAGATGAATCTGAATATAAATTGGAACAGGTCATTCCAAAAGCTGATTTGGAGGCATGAAAACAATGTGATCCTGTCTCAAGTATTCAAAACCGTGAAGAATGAGAGATGAATTGGATATGGCATAATAATTTTACTTAGGAAAGGTTGCAGAATGTTGAGGAAAGTCTGATCTTGTTAAGGGTTCCCTATGTTATTCTCCAGCTGATGATTTTCCTCATTAAAATCATCAGTGTAATTATGTGTCTGCTCTTCTAAATTGTGGTCACTTGACCTCTATAGAGAAGGATCTTTAGAAACAGCAGCTGTGGAAAATGTGGTGTGGAGGGGCAAACATGATGTTAATCATTTGGTGAATTGCAGGTGAACTTTATTCTAGATCTGAATATATGTAGGTTTATTAACATGTGTATTTACATCATCCTAGGATTAAAACTCATTTTTAAAATTTTATTATTGAAAATTGAGTGATGATAATTTTTTTTTAAATCATAAAGCCAACCAGAAATTGGTGGACCTTGGCCTGTGCCAGTTCTCCTTGCCTTGTCATTCCATGTTTGCCTCTCGACAGCAAGCCCGGCAAACACTCATGGCAGGGGTAGGGACTGAGCTAGCCAGTGACACGCAAAGGGAAAGCCACTTATTTGGTGATGGTGTGAAAGGTTTCTCTCTAGGAACTGTTCAGTGTGTGTGTTGAGAGAAGAAAAGAAGTCCAATTTAGGGCATGCTGTCTACTCCTTGAAGGCTTCCAAAGACATTCACAGTGGGAAGTTCATCCCCATTGGTCATCTTTGGATAGACATTTCATTTATTCTTATACAGAAAAACAGGAATTTTGGCAGGGGCAAGGGGCAGGGTGAAAGAAATGGATATTGACAAAATAATGGAAAAAGAAGAGTATCAGTATACCTGTTTGTTTCTTTTTCTTTTTTTGTGCCCATCTCAGTTTTATTATAATGTGTTGAGGGTATATTAGTCACAGTTCTCCAGAGAAACAGAACTAATATGAAATATATGCTATATCTCTAATCCTGGTCTAATTCCTTAAAATCATATATAAAAATATCTCTCAGATATAATGTGATTTATTAATTATAAGGAATTGGCTCGTTCAGTTATAGAGGTAAAGAAGTCTCCTGATCTGTAATCTACAAGATGCAAATCCAGTAAAGCCAGTGGTATAAATTTCTGTTGACATACAAAAGTAACTATCATAGAAGCTTTAGAAGGAGTTCCATCACACTTTATTTTTAAGTTGATCTTAGATTTCTTCCAAGAAGTATTAGCATTTCAGTAAACATTAAAGGGGACCAACAGAAGAACGAGAAAACCTCTGCCTTCAGTTTATAATGCAAATCAGTTCTTCTCAAACATGTTTTCTTCAGTAACAGAATGAAGGCTGATATTCTCCATAGGGGTCCATGTTATAACTCTTGGCCAGGAGGATTGAGCGTCCAGAGGGAGTAGGCAAGTTTCATGTCTTCCATTCCATTCAAGAATGCATATGGGAACATACAGAGTGAGATTTCTGTGAACATTCGTTATTATTATTTTTAGAGTAAATGAACATCAACAAACAATTTTTGTATTATTAGGGATTACCAATTTAGTCACACCTGGCAACCTAATATAATGGAAGTCTGTCTTGAAATTGGAATTGGGAATCACTGAATACTCTTAATTTTTATCAATTTATTGTCCAACTGCACCTTCATTATAGAGACTGTTCAAATGAATAGAAGCTAAGCACAGTGGGGTTGGTGTTGGGTTTCAGAACAGTGAAGACCAGGATTAAATCCCTCCTGAATACAAGTTCCCTAGTGCTACGCCTGGTTATCAACTCAGCTGCAGGCAGATCTCATGGCTATTCTGTATTTGATCATAAGGTCCTCAAAGGCATACCTACTAGCCAGTTTTATGCATTTGACAAGTCATTTAAACATTTTTAGCTTCAGTTTTTTGTTCTGAAAGTGCTTTTATTTTCTTGGAGGGATTTATTAGTAATAAAAGAGATGACCTATGTCCAATATTCTATATAGTCCTTAGAGTAGCTAACTCTATTATTCACATAGTGCTTTTTCCCATAAGTATTTGCTTATGAGTGTGATATATATGCCGTAATCAATGAAAAGTGACCTTAAGGAATTCGGACTAGGATTCTAGAAGAAAGAACCCATAATGTGCCAAAACTTGTGCAAGCTTGCTTTACACATGTCATCTACTCTAGTCCTCATTGATGCTCTCCTCCATAGATTTCCTTTTTTCCTATTTTATAATGAAGACCCTGAGGCCCAGGGAATTGAAATAACAGGCCAAGTAAGAAGGTTGACATGGGTGGGATTTGAGCCTAGATTTGTGCAAAAGCTCAAAACTGTGCTTTTATCACCATGGTAAGAAAATGCAGCAATTTTAGTTTGACCATTTATTGCAAGGGATCTTCTGGGGATACACAGATGGGTGGCTCTAAGAAAAGGATTATTATTATCATCATCATTATTATTATTTCTGGAATCACAGTGTTGAGAAACAACAAAATTCTCTTATGTAAGAAGTCACAGAAGAGGGTTTGGATCACATTCTTCGTGAAGTCTGGATTAAAAAAAATGCCTATCTCTGAAAAGAAAATCCTAAAAAAAAAAAAAAGAAAAGAAAAGAAAAGAAAAAGTAAGCTCCCAATGAAACAGAAATAGTAATAAAGCTGCAAACCAGGGTACTGGTCAATAAGAGAGCCAGGAGACCCCCAGCATACAAGTGTTGACTTTAAATAGTTTCCATAAATCAAAGGGCCGTGTTAACTCAGGATTCAGAGCATATCACCCAGGAGAAGGGCAACTTTTAAGCCCTTCTCCATCCCTGAGTCCATAAAGGGCCTTGATTAAGTGTGAGTAAAAGGAGTATGACGCTAATGACATAATAAACAAAGTAACAATTTTTCTTCTGTTTGGGGATGGAAAGGTAGGCCTGACAAGCTCAAATCCCACCCCAACGCTTCTCTTTCCTTACTGAAGTCTCCAGAAATGAAAAGATGGCTTTGTTGATACACTGACCCCCTCCCCAACCTCTGCACTGGCTGGCTTGAGAAGGAAATGAGGGATGGTGTGTACACCCAGTGTAAACACTCCCGTTCCCGTGAGTTCCTAGGGCTAGGAGGAGTTAATGTATTTCTAACTTTAAAATAGACTTAGTCACCATATTTCAATGATCCACGTTGCAGTACCTATAAAAACCTCATCTCATTAGCTCTTCATCTCTCCTCTCATTACCTTCCTGTAGCATATTTTCACTCCATACATGATTTAGAGAACGTTTCTGATCAACGTCATTTTCTGTCTCGGGAGTTTTGTCAAGTGGGTTGGGAATCACATTTATTCCACAGAAGTAATGGAAGGGGAGTGGATAAAACCATAGATTTTTCTCTTCCTCACTCCATGTTCCAGGACTTAAATAGTAATGAGATACTGCTGAGTTAGTTTTGATCAAATCACCTAACATCTTCCGTGTTAAGTTTGAGAACTCAGGAAGGCTTTTAATGTTTTAGTGTGTAAAGAACAGTTTCTGTGGTTTGGTTAGCTTTGCATTTTTTATTTCACATTTTTTTGTATTTCCTGTTTGGTGCATATTAATTAGAACTTATTCTTATTATGAATAAAAATTAGAGAAGGGCCAAGAGCAGTGCCAAGTGTGATGATGTACAGAAAGCAATACTTTACCCTTTTGTCTGCTGTGGAAAATCACTTATTTCCATAAGACACCCAATTATTTTCTCTATAGTCATCCAAAGAGATGAAACTACATGGAATAAAGTTCATTCAGACAACTTTGCTATTGTGCTAATAATTTGATTAAAATTAACACAAAACAGGGACCTGGCTTTTACCTTACCAATGATGAGATTTAAGTCTTCTACATGAGAGCTATCATATTCAGGATCCAGGTCTAACATACCTTTGTGACAGGAAAATTAAAGAGTTGGGAAACTGCCATAATTCTCTTCTTAGTCCTTTAAAGACCACTATAACTCAGAAAACATGCACTTTATTTTCAAGTGCAATGCTAATGGCTTATAGTTTCAGAGATTAAGAATGGTTAGGAAAAATATTACTCTCAGTTCTCCATTTGTGTGTCAGGGGAGACAGGAAAATAAATTTATTCTAAAATAAGCAAACTTACTTTCATCTTTTCTCCATATGCCTTAGTCTTGTAACATTTGTTTTAGACTAAAGAACGCTGTGTTGCCAAATTGCTTACATCTTAAAATGTTAAAATATTCTCTTTGGGCTCACAAAAGACTGCAAAGTGTAAAATGCTTATTTATGGCTATTATCCTATAGCATAAGAATTAGCATGAACAACTTGGTTTGGGGGGTGTGGAGAGACAGGACTGGTGCTTGAACCTCTTGTCTTCGAATCTATACTCACTGCCCAATGACATCATCCAGCTCCATGGCTTTAAGTGGTATCTATATGATGACAACTCTCAAATTAATATCTCTAGCCTAGACCTTTTCCTTGAACACCAGACTCATATATTCAACTGCCTACTCAACATCACCGTGTAGATAACTAATGGGCATATGGAATGGAATGTTGAAACTGATTTCACACCTTCAACTTGTTTTTACCACAGTCTTCCCATCTTGGTCAACAGGAACTCTAGCTCCCCGACTGTTCGGGAAAAAAATCCCGGCTTCCTTGATTCTTTCTCTTCTTTGCTCTCCACATGTAATTTAGCAGCAGATCCTGCTGGTTGTACTGAAAGGGTAAATTCAGAGCCGGTCAATGTCTCACCACCTCTTGTTATCACTTTGGTCCAAGTGTCCATCACCCACTGTGTGTATCACGGGACAGGCATCCTACTGTGTGCTCTGCTTTCACCCTTGTTCTGTTCTGAACAACAGAGCCAATGTATGTCTCTTAAAACCTGGCTCATTGGGTCACTCCCTTGCTTGGAACTTCCCAGTGGCTTCCCCTATTGTCCATAGAAAACAGGGAAATCCTTTCTTTTCTTTTATTTTTTTTTTTACTTTTATTTATTTATTTATTTATTTATTTATTATTTTTTTTCTTTCTATTTTTTTATTTTTTCAGCATAACAGTATTCATTATTTTTGCACCACACCCAGTGCTCCATGCAATCTGTGCCCTCCACAATACCCACCACCTGGTGCCCCCAACCTCCCACCCCCCACCCCTTCAAAATTCCCAGATCGTTTTTCAGAGTCCATAGTCTCTCATGGTTCACCTCCCCTTCCAAGGGAAATCCTTTCTGCTCTCTACCAGGCCCTTGTATGGTTCTGTTCTGTTCCAGCTCCCTCCTTTTCTGCCCCTTGTTCATGCTGGACACAACTTAATGAAATACATTCTGGCATATTTCTGGCCACAGAGTAAAGAGCTAGCAAAGGTTATTTTGGGTGAATTAATGAAAGAAAGACAAAGTCAAGAAAGCTTTTAGAATAGTTGAGTTGTTCCTGGATCCTAACATGTTCTCACCTGATATTTTTAAATTTAGATATTTCTGATATTACAGTATACAGATTGAATTGCATGTTATCAATATTTTTCATCAATATTTTTTAATCAACTACTATGTGGTACTATATAGTGACTACTATGTACCAGGGATTATGGTACTGGCCCCAGGTATATGAAATAGCATCCCGTGTGCTACTTCACCTAGAAACTAGTGATCTTACATCTGCTGTCTATTTGTACCATCTTCACATGTGACGTGTGAACCACATGCCTGCTTTGAATATGATTATGGGCTTGGCACTGGCTTGTATTAAACGGAGGTGGATTTCAGTTGACATCACCAATGCTTGTTTTGTTTGTTCCTTGATTTGATTTGGTTACCAACATTTAAAACCGGGGGGTGGATGCATGGGAGGTTGTGTAAAAATATGTATTTCCATGTTCTCTTGAAAAATCAACAGACTTGGTAATCTTGGGCCTATTTTTTAGCATTCTGCTGCAGATGAGCAGGAGCTTCCCACCTTCAGAGATTACCAGCTCCAGATTCTCAAAAGGGTTCACAATGCAAAAGGAAGAAAAAAATATGATAAAATAACATTTTTTTTCTTTTGAATATCTTTTGTGTTTTGTAACACTTCTGCATATTGTGTTTCATGGTATCCTAAAGACAATCTTTTGGAGTAAATAGTGTTATCTGCAATATTATAGCTAAAGGAGTGGCGTCTGAAGGAGTTTAATGACTTGTCTTAATGACTCAGCTTATAAGGAACTATCTTCCTCCTCCTCATCATCATCATCATCATGGTAATTTATATTTATTGAGTACTTACTATGAGCCAAACACTGTCTTAAGTGTCTTTTATATGTAGATGCATTTAATCTTCTAGTAACTCTGAGAAAGGCACAATTTATTCTTCTTATTTTCCAATAAAGAAATGAATGACTGGTAAGAGCAATAACTTGCCTAGGGTTTCAAAGCTGGCAGTGATGGGGTGAGAATTTAAATTCAGATTGTCAAGTCCAGAGCCACTTTTTTTTTGTTGTTAAAGATTTTATGTATTCATTCGAGAGAAAGAAAGACAGAGATAGAAAAAGCAGGGGAATAAGCAGAGGGAGAGGGAGAAGAAGACTTCCTGCTGAGCTAGGAAACCAATGTGGGGCTCGATCCCTGGACCTGGAGATCATGACATGAGCTGAAGGCAGACGCTTAACTATCTGAGCCACCCAGGTACCCCCTCCCCCCAGAAAGGCACCCCCAGAGCCCAATTTCAACCACAGGTCTAGAGTGCTATATTCAACACTGCCTACATCTACCTAACTCCAAAGACACTCTTCTTTCCATCATTACAGACTGTGGAGAGCACAAAGTAACACAGTGAACCAAAAGCAGAATCTTATGAACACTAGTGGGGAAAAGAGGTTACTGGAGACAGTGGAAAGAACTCTAGCATCTTTCTTCTTGGGAACTATAAATCTACATGGGGCCATTCTGCCCATACTTCCACCATGCCTTCACCATACAGTCTGCCTTAGGGGTATTCTGGTGTAAATAAAGTAAAACATCTCTTCATGGGAACTCATTCAATTAGCATGTGTGTGTGTGGTGTGGTTTGGGTTTTCCCTCTGAATCCCTAGTGCCTACACCTGTGCCTGGTACCCTGTAGATATTTTCTTACAGAATGTTTTCTGTCCTGGCTTGAAAATTGACTTTTTTATAATCTCTCAAAATTTCTTGATTTGGCCAAATCATATGTTATTAAAAGTAAACACGAAAGAACTTTAGTGTACCCTAAATGCTCAAGGCAAAGATGAAAGTAGTACTATTTGACTGCAGAGTCTTGCTGTCCAAGAATAAATAGTATACTCCCAGTTAAGACCTTCTCACTTAAAATGAATACGCCTGATAATAGATATCTCTCAGACCACAGTTCAGCTGCCATAAGCCGTCATTTCTAGTAGTTTGCCTTGCTCTTAGGGAGCTCTTAGGGAGTTATCAGGGTCTAACTGGATGTCCATGTTTCATTTTTAACAAGCCAAGTGAGCAACATGGTACACCAACCATTTGATAGGAAATAACTGCTCATGCCTTCTACTTCCCACATCCATTCAACAGATTACCTCTCCCAAGGCGATCAAAAGGGTAGAGTTCATTTTTAATTGGTATAATTCCTCTTAAAAGTCAATTGGAGGGACAACTGTCTATTTTTGGCTCAATTCTTTTATGTTGTTTAGGAGTTCAGATTTTTAACATGTTATGATCAAAACATTCTTCAAATTAGGTCATCCTATTTGGCACTAAATTTTTCTTTGGTTTATTGCATGCTTTTAATCAAATCAAGGCCAAATGGTGAGCTGAAACCTAGTCCTTATGATTTTTACTCTTCCTTTGTTGCTCCGCCTCTGCTGACCTCAAATGGGAAGGAAACAATCTTACAAATATTCTGTGAAAAATCCTCCAAAGTAGATTATTTTCTCTAATTCAATCTTATCCTTCAAATTGAGTACGATGTAAATGAAACTTTAAGAAGCCTTCCCTACAACAATCAATAGAAATGTATTAAGTCATGCATATGTATGAAGATTCCCGAGTTTTTCCAGGAATCTCTTGAATCTGCATTTCCCCTTGTCTTGAATCTCTGTTTCTGAGGTTGAGCTGTATGATTATAGTGTGATTTCCCGTTGAAGGTGTGCTAGTTTCCTGGGGAAGCATTAACAAAGTTGTACAAACTGATGGCTTAAAATAAGAAAAATCTATTCTCTTATAGACTTTTAGCCTGAAAAGTCTGAAATAGTCTGAAACCAACTTGTCCGGAGAGTAGGTTTTCTCTGAAGAGTCTAGTGAAGAATCCTGCCTTGCCTCTTCCCAACTTCTGGTGGCTCGCCAAAAATCCCTGGTATTTCTTGACTTTATAGACTCCAATCTCAGCCTTTGGCTTTTCATGGCCTTTCCCCTTATGTGTTTCTATCTCAATGTCTCTGTCATCTTTTTATAAAGACACCAGCCATCAGATTTTAGGGCCCACCCTAACGTATGACTTCATTTTAACTAATTATATCAGCAAGTACTGTATTTCCAAATAAGGTTACATTTTGAGGTTCTGGGTAGATGTAGTTTTGGGGGGAACATTATTCAACCCTTACAGATGGGTATCAGGAAAGGACACACTAAATTTAAGCCAGAAATGGAGAGTAGTTAGATATATCAGTAGTGTGAAGTTTTATGTTTATTTGGCTTAGAGTTTCCTGTGTTTCCTGTTGGCTGTAGTTATGATGTCATAGGCTAAAATTTTCTCTAGTATCCTCATTTTTGTCTCCCTCTTTGTTCTTAGATTTTCCTAGAGAGTCCTTAAATAGGATCTGTGACTTGCAGCTCTTTTAGTTATAATTTCCTGTTATTTTCAGGACCCCTGTTGATGTACTGTAAGATTTTAGAGAAGCAGAAACATTTCTATAGTACTATGATTAGTTTTCAGTCTTTCAGTGAGCCTGACTTGGATAATTCCCTTCTTCCATGTTGAAGGCTAGAGGGTGCTAAAGTTGGGCTTTTCCCTTCACCCTTCTGGAATGGTGAAGGGGGCTATATTCCAATATCTTTTTTCTTTCCAGTTGGTTAGGCTTTGATAAAATCCCAGTTTTGTTAAATGCTAATAAAATAGTTTCTCTTGAGAGCAGGCCTTGTTGAGGAGAACAGAGAGCTCTAGGTATATTTCAAAATTGTTGTTTCCTCTCCTTGTGCTAGAAGCATAAGGGTTTTCTCCACACTGAGAGTTTGGTAGGGTTCCTAGATGTGAAACTCACAAGTGTTCCCCACCCTGGTACTGGGTCCCCTTGGAGTTTTTAATTCTCATAGCAGACTATTCTGAGTTTCTAAGAACTCTTTGATTATGGTTTAGACCATTCCTAATGGGGATGCCTAGGTGGATCAGTCAGTTCAGCCATTGACTTCGGCTCAGGTCATGATCCCAGGGTCCTGGGATCAAGTCCTGCATTGGACTCCTTGCTCGGCATGGGGCCTGCTTCTCTCTCTGCCTCTGCTGCCACTCTGCCTGCTTGTGCTCTCTCTCTCTGACAAATAAATAAATAAAATCTTAAAAAAAAAACTATTCTCAAGAATATTTGCTACAGGTGTGGGCTTATTCTTTTTATAAGCTGTGATTTTTCTGTATTTTCTAGTCTGTCTCTCCTGTTTTCAGTGTAACAGTTTGCCTTATAACCTCACTTCTCTCATGGATTAAAGAAGAGTTGTTGGTTTGCAGTTTGTTCAGTTTTTTCCTTGTTATGAGGACAAGGTTAATGACTTCTAAGCTCCTCATATTGGAACATAAACCCCAAAGGTCTGAAATAAAGATTATGATAATAATAGCAACCTACTTCTACTGTGTGCCAGACTTTCTAATCCTTAATGACAAACCAATGACATTTTATTATATATTATTCCAATTGTAGAACTTGAAGCTCTAGGAACTTATTCAAGTGATAAAACTAGAATTTGAAACCAAATCACCATATCCAATTGGTAATGACCATGTTATACCAGGAACAAAAAAGCCTTGTCCCTTGTGTCTACTTAAGAAATCAGGATAAGACTCATTACCTCACAAGGATAAGAGCTCCATATTTAGTAACATAGATGTAAAGTTCAAGTATTCAGTCACTAGATTAGATGTACATCAAACATTTCAGTTAATGTCTCCATATGATGGTCTTCCCTGAGCCATCAAACTAAATATCTTGACACCTTGATAGCACCATGCTTCCCAAGGCACAACCCAGCTAGAGAAAAAATATGGAGAATTCTTCATAGCTAAGAACTGGAGACCTTGACCTTGACCTAAAATGACATCATCAGCACAAATTCAATCAGTGTATTTGAATGAGCAGTGGTTCTGTATGGAAGAGTCCTGCACGCTGATTCTGAAAACTGGATTCTTGCCCTACGCTTCCACTTACCATCTGGGCATAGAACACAGGTCATACAACTCATCTAGGTCTTGGATTGCACACTGGGGAAATAGCAGGGAATGTCTCAAGTTCTTTTTTAGTCTAAGATTCTAAGTATTAATCTGAAACAAACAAAAATGTATACCTGATAAAGGTAGGAAGGACAGAGTGTGGCTTGAGGTGATCTGTATAGAACAGTGTGTATTTTGGACCCTTATACTCATTAGGAAAATCAAGTAAAGCCAAGATATTAATTATTAAGGTTTACTGTTTTTTTTTTTTTTCTAAGATTTTATTTATTTATTTGAGAGAGAGAGCAAGTGAGTGAGCATAAGCAGGGGAAGAAGCAGAGGGAAGGGGAGAAGCAGGCTCTCTTCTGAGCAAGGAGCCCGATGCAGGGCTTGATTCCAGGACCCCAGGATCACAACCTGAGCTGAAGGCAGACGCTTAACCCACTGAACCACCCAGCCACCCCAGGGTTTACTGTTTATTATGTTTAAACCCAGATCATCAGTATAGGTGTCATACATTGTCATCCAACAATGTATCCTAAAGCATTTTACCCCGTTAGAAGTAGCTGATATTCATTATTTGCTTCTTAAGGCAAAAACTTAAAATTCACCCTATTTCCTAAGAAAAGGATCAGTGTACCCTAAGGTAATTATTTGGAGCCCTAGAGAAGACTGGTATTAATACAGAGCACATGTTTTTGACAACCCTTCTCCTCAAATGCCTTCGTAAGTAGAAATCCAAAAATTCTGGGAAAGGCAGGCCCAGCGGCATGGTACTCTGGGAACTTCTTGAGACAGGCTGGCTCCAGACCACCATTCCTTTCCTTTTTGAGCCATATGATTAATAGAATCTATCTCAAAATTGACATAGCTTTAAGTGAATTCAGTGAGCAATAAAAGACACTGATCTTCATGGCACTTTCTCATAAGAGAACTTAATAGCAAATGATTGAGTTGCTTGAATTGTTGACCCAAGCTCTACATCCGGACCTGATAATCATGAGGAATTGCTGATTCTCTTAACCCAGCCATTTGGTATTATGGATATACTTTGTCATTACTGTCAGTGAATATAAAT
Source organism: Lutra lutra (assembly GCF_902655055.1). Taxonomy (NCBI): domain Eukaryota; kingdom Metazoa; phylum Chordata; class Mammalia; order Carnivora; family Mustelidae; genus Lutra; species Lutra lutra. The sequence continues at coordinate 121,405,774 of NC_062284.1, forward strand.
TTTAAATAAAATATCATAGGAAAAGAAGCAGAACCATGGAAAGAATTCTGCATGATATAACTAAGAGACAGAATCTTCTCCTTGTTGCCATCTCACTCCCTGGGAGATGTAGTGACTCCAGCAGAGGCGTGAACATAGTAGTAATGTACCCAAAACCAGCCTATTTCATTAATGAGGCTTATGGTGATGACAGAGAACTTTCCACTTCTGCCTCTAGTTGGTCCCAATTGGTTCTCACTTGGTTCATCAATAGTGAATTCTTCTTCTTTGGCCAAAGTTTTTTGGTTATGACACACAGGTTCTTCCACAGTGGTGTTAGGGCAAGCTGAGAGTCTTTTTCTGAAGAAATCAACTGCTGATGGTATTTTTAGAGGCGTGCTCTAAAATAGGTAGTGCTCCTGATTTCTGCTCAAACAGGAATCATGATCAAGAATGAATTGTATGAACATGCATTTTGGGGAAAGAAACTGGCTTGGGAGGGAAAAAAAAAAAGATATTCTTATCACGTCCTGAAAGGAGTATTAAGCTATGTTAGTTGGTAATGAAAAGATATATGATTTTATTCATACTCCAGACCAATAAAGTGGGACATGCTAATTATGCCACAGACCATCATGTCTTTAAGCCTCATTACCATGCAGTATAACAACCTGACATTAATTTTGTGACTAATTATATTAAATGTAGAAAACAAAAGGATAGATTCTGGAGCCAAAACCTGGGTTCAAATGTTGGCTCTACCACCTATTACCTTTATGACCTTGGCCATATATTAAATCTCCTTTCTTCTCTCAGCCCCACAAAATGTGAACTCTATTTCATAGAGTTATTGCAAGACCTAATCAAGCTAATGAAAAGTATGTAGAATTATCTCTGATAAGGGGCTAAGTCCCTAATAACTCTTAGCATTAGTATGTAGGTGCATCTTTCATAAGCAAAAATACATTTTTAAGGCATAATTACATCTTAGAATTGCCATTGTACATAAATGTGCCTCTAAATCTGTCATCAACAGAGAAGCACAGGCCAGTTGAGAATGCATTCCTGCTTAATGAGAGAGCCCTACACCACTGGATAAATCCGTTCTTTTACTAGAAAAGCAACTGGTGGTTGTGGCCTGGGTCAGCCAGGATCTGAAGTCCACACCATCTTGGGTTCTCAGGAGACAGAAGTGGGCTGTTCTTCCCTGTTGCCCTGTGCCCGGCATCTGTTAATTGAGAGAGAGGCAGATGTATGAGATACATAGTTCAGTGTTGAGCGTCGATGAGAGATTCCCCCAGAGAAGTTTAAAAAGCCTATTTTGTTTGGAGTCAGGCCTTCTAAATCTGACTTCGTTTTTCCAGCTGCATCTAAATGGGTGTGTGTGTGTTTATCTTCAGACCTTTCCCCCTTTGCTCAGAGTAACAGGCCAGAGCTCACATTTTTCACCTTGTCTTGCAAAGAGGTGTTTGGAGGAGGATTGTTTCTCTTTGGCTCTTTACTGGGTCCTTTTTTTTTTTTTTTTTAAATGATGAATTCTTTCCCCAGGACCTCTTCTAAGGTAGCAAACTGAGTTAAATTTTAGGAGCTGTGGTGGTATGATTGTAAAGGAGGGACAAGGTGCCTGGGTTGAATTTTAGTCAGGCCTTTCCCAGTGAATAATAGCATCAAAACAATCAACTTCACCAAGAATCTTGATATTTGCATTTTTTCTAATATGGAGTTAGGAAAACCATCAGAACTGTAGAGGAAATACACAGTCATTTGAATGTAAGAGTCAACAGTTATTTTCCTGCCGTTGAGTTTCTGAGCTCTTTCTTCAGCAATGAGGAAATATAAAACATATGAAAAGAAAGTAAATATTGTGATAAGATAAATGGTAATTCCTTAATGAAAAGCACTTCATAATCACCCCTTTTTCTTTAAAAAGCAAAACAAGAAAGATATTATTTCAGGACTCTTTTTTTTTAAATCTCTTTGTTAAAAGGCCAATTTTGTGTAAATGTCTGTTAATATGAGCTTTTATCATGCAAAATCCCAAGGTTTCTTTGGTCCATTATCTACAAGTTAGAAATAAGAATCACATGTCATTGAAACCAAACATCTGTTTTTAAGAAACTGCCCTATAAAACTCCAGGATTTCTATTGCCTTGTATTTTAAACAATCTTAAAATCTCTTATATAACAGTTTTTTATTCATTCTCCAAATATTCTTTGACTGCCTATTAAGTACTCCTAGTCAATGTCCCAGTTGGAGTTGGAGAAACGCATGTTTTGACCCTCAGAGAGACCCTCCTAAAAGACTAGAGGGAAAGAACCATTTCTGACACTTTTTACTTAAATATTTAGTCATCTCTGTCATATCATGAAGCTATTGAAGGTAGGGTTAATGTATAAATTTTTATATTCTCCCTGGCACCCGAGACAGTGCTGGCAAAGAACAGACTAGACTCATGTTGATTACCACAGGGTTAAAGATATTACTCTGAGCATTCTTTCAAAGAAATGTTCAACAGAGCAGGAATAATGCAGAGATTGTGATCAAAAGCCAGTTTGCTATATGTCTTCCAATTTTTCTGAAACTCTATTCAGGAATTTGGTGGAGGCAATTTTCCTCTACTCTAGAATGGGGGGTTACTCATGAGTTTGTCTCATTTTTCTTAGGTCCTGTCAACACTTTAAGTCATAAAGTCTCAAAACAGTAGTTAGATCATCCAGCCAAGGATAAAAATTAAAGCTTGAACCTGACATAGGGTTAAATATTTCCTTCCCCACCTCAAAGCCAATTCAGTTCGAATCCGAGACCACAGGTGGGGTCTTCACCTTCTCTTTCCTGCTCACCTTCTGCCTTTCTTGCTTGTTGCCTTTTGTCCCTGCCATGATCTCTCTAAGTCTGTGTCTGTGCTGAAGGGGTAGGAGACAAGAAAGGGTGCCTAGCTTACCTGGCCAAGTTCCATCCTCTCCGGGCCTTAAAGATTAGTAATGCCATCTGCCCCTTTCTCTCATAACACCTGGATAGGATGTTTGGAGGTTCCTTGCAAGGCCCTTCTCTACTATAGCTCTCCTTTCTTTGTCTTGAAGTTCTGGGGTGTGGTATACATCCAACTGTTTCCTCTCCTTCTCCTTCTTGATGGGCCTATGGATAAGATATAAAGAAGATTCCATACTCGTGCTCTCAAGTGGGGCCTCCATCTGATGTTAAGTGAGTAAGAACTACTTTGACATTTCTGCCTTGACAGTGTATGGGATGACAGACTTTTCTTTACCTTCTTGGTTTCTATGACCAGGGTCTCTGAATTGAATTAACAAAGATTAGAAGGAGAAAAAACATACAAATTTTATTTGATGTTAATATTTGTACGTGGCATAGGGGCTGTATAGGAAGAGGCAAAAACCCCAAGGTAGAGGTTATGTAGTATTTTAACAAAGAGATATGATAAAACAAAAGAAAATGGGATTGGGCCAAGGATGGTAAATTATGGAAAGCATGTGAGGGAAAATAATGGAAGATGTAGGTTATTTTGGTAGGGTTTGTTTGTAAAGACTTACCTCTGCAACCACTTCCCATCTCCAGTAATAAGAATGTTCTCTTTCTGATACATGGAAAGTATGTCTCATGGTAAATTTATGTTCTGCTTTTAGGTAGAAAGGAGGAAAGCAGAGAACCTTCCTATATGTGTTGCTTCTCAGTTGACTTCAGCTGAAAATAATGAATACTCAAGGTGGCATACATTGGAGTGTTATGTTCTGTTGTCCTTTAACAGACTCCCAGGGGGCAGGAGCCCCAGGATCACAACTCTCTCCCAAGCTTCCAGTTTGGCCTTCCAATTGGTGAATCTGGGTGCCATTGAGTTTCGAAACAGGAGTCAGTGTTGCATAGTTTTCTCATGAGATCTGTACTATGATTTCTGTGTCTCCTCAATATGATTTGGAGCTTTCTGAGTATTCCTTTTGAAATCCGCCCCCCCTCACTCCCCACTGCCCCTGGGTGTGCATGTACAAACACACATGAGATATATGCATATGCAACCCCTGGGCTTGAGATTCAAAAGTAGCAAATCTCCCCTTTGTTACAAAAGGAATAGTCATAACTTGGCAACAGTTTCTCCAAAGAAGTCTCTCTTCTAACTGTCAGATCTTTTCTCTATCCTTTATCACTCTGAGGAGTTCAGGCATGGTGTGTCTGTTTCATCCTGTGCCTCACAGAGAGCTGAGACAGAAGGTCCAGGTCTAAGGTCCCAGCTGTGGTGCTAACACAGAGTTTGCCAGCTCCCCAGTTTGCTTCCTCTAAGAGTTACTGTGTGTGCAGTGAACAGTTTGGCCTTGTGTGTCTGTAAGGGAGAATTATCCAAATGACATTTATTGCTTACAATGTGCTCTAGTGTGACAGTGAAGAGTAATATCAATTAGGTTTTCAGGTCCCCTGAAACTGTATTATAACAATTGTTTTGGGCTTGATGATAATGGCCTATGGAGAAACAACATAAGCAGTCCTCCCCATTCAGAGGCTGAGAATCTTTTATCTGGAACACGGATAGGCAAATTATAGTCTGTGAGCCAAATCTGACCCATCGCTAGTATTTTTTTAAATAAAGGTTTATTGGAACACATGCATGCTCATTTGTTTATGTATTGTCTATGGACTCTTTTGTACCACAATGGCAGGATTGAGTCATTGCAGCAAAGACTATATGGCTTAAAATATATACCATCTAGTCCCATGGTGAGCTCTGATTTGGAAGGACTCCCAAGTTGATTACTATGTTAAATACACAGGAAGTACATCCATGAGAATGGTCCTTCCTCCAGATGCTAAAATAAGAAAAACAACCTGTTCTATTTTAATTATAATGTTTTGCTGAGAAACAAGGATACTTACTACTGCTTCCATCTGGAAATCTGTTTCACTTGCTTTTTCTTGAGTTGGATTTCTTTCTAGATTGCTTTGAGTTATAAGTCTTTTTTTTTCTTTTTTTCTTCTTGAAACTGTGGATATTCCTTTCATTTACTGGTTCCCTTAACAAATATTATTTGAAAACCTGTTTAAAGGCAGGTACTGGGCAACATGTTAGGGATATAGCATGGAGCAGATCAAGAGACCTCCTTACTCAAGACTCTTGGGATCTCATGGAGAGGTAGATCATGACTAGGTGGTTTCAGGACATTAAGGAGCTATTAAAAGAGGCCCCTAATGCAGTTTTATGGGGTTGCACATGGAGTGTCTGGGAAGGCCTAACAGAAGAAACAGGGACAATGATGAGAGCTAATGGCTGAGCAGAGGTTAGGCAGCCAGGGAAGAATTAGGAAAAGAAAAGCTATTTTCAGGTGGAGAGAACAAAAATTCAAAGCCTGGAGGAAAGCATGCTGCAGTGAATTTGAGAACTAGAACCAACAGTGCTTCCCAAAAATTTTCACTTACCGGAACCCATAGAAACTGATAACATTTGTATGCCATTGGATTAGTTTGGTTTCTTCAGAGAAACAGAATGTATATGTTGAGATGATTATGAGAAATTGGCTCATGCAAATATGTAAGTTGGCAAGTCCAAAATTTGCAGGGTGGGCCAGCAGGCTAGAAGCCCAGGAGAGCTAATATGTTGCAATGCCAGTCTAAAGGCTGGCAAGAAGGTGTCTCAGGAGAACCAGTGTTCTTGCTGAAGTCTGAAGACTGTCTTCCATTGAATTGGGAAGAGCTGATATGGTGATAAAGTCTAAAGGCAGTTTGCTGGAGAATTCTCTCTTGATAGAAGAAGCCAGTAATTTTGGTCGTATGGAGCCTCAAACTGATGAGATGAGGCCCACCCACATTGTGAAAAGCAATCTACTTTACTTAAAGTCCACTAATGTAAATGATAACCTCATCAAAAAGTGACTCAGAGAAACACCCAGAATAATAGTTTGCCAAATATCTGAACACCCTCTAGCTCATCCAAGTTTACACATAAATCAACCAGCACAACTACCTTAGAGCAAATGAAACAGAATTCTAATGGCTCAAGCCACCAGCCTGGGTATTTCCTCCCTCAGGTTATGAGAGCATCATATTCCAACACATTTGTAATCCTCCTGTCATATCACAAAGTCATGTTGAATGATTTGGATTACATGAGGAGAAAAATGCAGACTCATTGAAAGGTTTTTCTCTTTGAATTCTACTCTCCATTTGACTTTCCACAGAGAAGAGGTAAGGATTGCACATGGCAATTGTTGTTGATCAGATCTAGAAGGTGGTTCCCCTAACTTCCACTCACATTCCAGCACCAGAACTCCGTCTCAAGGCCACATGTAATTGCAGAAATGGTGACAGCTGTGGCCTATGTGTGTGCCCAGGAAGAAGAGATGCACTTGGCTATTACAGAGTTGTAGCGATCTCTGCCAAGAAAGAACAGACGAGAGGAAAAAGGAGAGCCAGGCTTGTCATGGGAGCCAAGAAGAGGTAAGAGCTTCAAATTTCCTAAATTTTCATCCTATTATGTTCAGATAGCATAAGTTCTTCAGTAAGCCTTTTGCATTTAATATTTCAGTTACTATTGATGACTCCAATAAAAAGAATTTGATTATAGTGGCTGAGAGAGTGGGTCAGGGGATTAAGGAATGAATGGGAAAAGAAATGGAGAAAGCAGGAATAGATTTAAAAAAACATCGTGGGGCGCCTGGGTGGCTCAGTGGATTAAAGCCTCTGCCTTCAGTTTAGGTCATGATCCCAGGGTCCTGGGATAGAGCCCCGCATTGGGCTCCATGCTCAGCAGGGAGCCTGCTTCCCTTTCTCTCTCTCTGCCTGCCTTTCTGCCTACTTGTGATCTCTGCCTGTCAAATAAATAAATAAAAATCTTTTAAAAAAATTTAAAAAAATCGTATTGAATGTAGGGAAATCAGTGGGGGGGATGTATAGCTTTGATGAGTCAGCAGAAAGAAGTGTGTTTTTGTCTGTTGGCTTGTTTGTTTAAGGGTGGGATAAGCATATCTATAAGTGGGAGAGAAAAGATAGAGTGGAGATGGAAAGGTCAAAATGTAGAAGAAAAGGATATGACTTGTAGAGCTTTTAAGGTGATGCTGTTTAGCCTCTAGTTAGAGGAATCTGCTTTTAAAGGAAAAGGTCAATTTTTCTTTTTTCTCAGGGATATTTTGAAGCTTATATAAGTGAATATTTAAGAGGATGAGAGAATGACCGAATGTTTCTCTCTGGCATTTGAATTGTGTTGGAGGGGGAACAAAAGGGAAAGTGAGGAGATTCAAATTTCATGAACTGTATGTTCTTGGAAATAATGGGTTTCTGTGAAATTTCTGTGAGAATTGAGGAGAGCTGTGAATATCTGGATGAGTATCACTGGGGAAGAATGAGAAAGAAAGGTCAAGAAAGCACCGAGGTACCGTGGAAGTTAGACATCCCTCTTTTGGAATAATGACCTGAGGAGTTATGTGATTCCTTCCAGAGTCTCAGATGAGAAGGAATCAAGGTAAGGGGTGCAGGAATGGGGACTAGGAAGCAAAAGGACTTCAGATGAATGGGTGATGGGTTCTGAAGATGTTTGTCCCTGAGCAAAGTGGTGGAAAGATGAATGAAGATATTGAGGCCAAAGAAAAGGGGTGACTTCCCTCCTGCTCCCTTACAGAACAGAGTTGCTCCAAGAATAGATGGGGACTAGCTGCACAAGAATGACTTGAATGCTTATTGAAGATGTAGGTGTCCATCTGAGAGAACAAGGCGAGCCTCCTTACCTTGCCAAGGAGCTCTAAGGAGATTGTCAGACAATGACACAGAAAAATACCTGTTGGAAACCATGGTCAGGGTCTAGGCAGGTGTTTGAAGGGAAAGGGGTAAGATAGAGGGTCCCCGGCCCTTTCTGCACAGGCAGAATTCTGACTGCTCTTTCCCTCCTGTTTTTCCATAGATCTTGTTGTCAGGAATAGCTTCACGTGCACTGACCACATGCAAAGGCTCACATCTGCCGGGGATGGGTTTCTAGCAGAGAGAGAACGGTGAATCTAAAGAAGATCCAAAGGAGAAAGTTTTCTCTTTGTTTTTTGAAGTTATCCCAGGAAAAGTCCTGATTTTGATGTGCAAGCAGATGCCGAAAAAGCAAAAACAAAATGGAGTGAATGACTGAAATTCCTATGAATTAGAATTCTGAGGGCAGGCAGGGTTAGGCACCCAAACCATGTTAGGCCTCCAAACACAGGGCAGCTCTATCTTTACCTCTTCCCATGAGAACCTTGAGGACTAAATAAAAATCTTGCTCTAAGATTGTACAGGCCCTTATTTAAGGGGCCTTCCTCTATTTGGGGAGAAAAGAATATACCTACTTTGGGAGTTCATCCCTGTCTCTTTTCAAAAGAAGAGTGAAGTGCAAGGCACACATAATCAAAGTGAATATAACTAAGCTTCTTCTCTGGAACTGGGAACATTCATATTGCTGAGAATTGATCATCAGTCCACCTATCCCCTCATGCATTTATCCTCGCAGCCAATCAGTCTCTTGAGTGCTTTCTAGATGCCACATTACATGCATAAAGCACAGTCCCTGGCCTGGAGGAAGTCATAGTTCAGTCTGGGAAAGAGATAGGGAAACACCTAATGAGCTGTGGTCCAGACCAGCAGTCACTGTGGGGTATGCAGCAGGGGGCGGGACAGCGCTCTGGAGATGCCATGGAAGGGGAAGGCTTTAACTTGGACTTGAAATACAGGCAGACATTCACTAGATTTCCGGGTTGTTCAGGAAATAAAATAAATATTCAACCAAGGACATTGTTGAGGCAATATATTTCTGCCATTTGTGCAAGGAAGAATTTTGAGGAAGTTTGATATTTTATTATTATATCTTCCCTTTACCAGAACTTACTGGAGCAGAGCAAGATTGAAATAAAGCAAGACAAACAAAAAGTTGGTTCTCCTTTACTGAATAACCTGCAGGAAAAATGAGTGTTCATATGAGCCTTCCAGCCACGCAACCAAAATAATCTGGACCCTCACTAATGAATTTACAAAGCACCTATCACTTTGAAAGAGGGCTCCAGACCTGAGAGCCGGCTGAACAAGTGAAGTATAAATGAGAAGGACTCCACGATAAGATATGAAGGAACAGAGACAGTACAGAGGGATGGACTGAAGAACTTTGTGGATGTAGGTCTCCATCACTGACAGGGCAGGAGGTCAACTAGAGGATTTAAGGAGGAAACTAGGACATAAACAAAACAAAACAAAACAAAAAAACCCCACAGCTATGGAAACAGTAGAATAACCAGAAAAGCACTCTAATGTGCTCAGTGAGTGAAATAGGAGAGGTGATATCAGAGTCCTTGCGCTTTCCCCAAAGTGGTGATCAGAACAGCAAAAGCCGGCTGGCCAGGATGCCGGGGCCTGGATATTCCGAATTGACTACACATGGAGGCTCACCTTTGACTTCTGTTCTGTGAATCTGGTGTCCCAAGGAGGGAGGCCTTCTTAATGATTGCTCTCAAATTCACGGGAACTGAACAGAAAGACATTTTTCTTGGCATTCTCTGATATTTTCGCACTTTCTGGCAGATTTTTCCACCAGAAGAACAGAAAGTGAAAAGACCAACGGAAGTCTCACACACATTTGAATCCACAGATGCCTACTTCTACATGACCTCAGAGAAAACAGAATCCAGCCCGGGAGCTGCAGGTAGGGGATACATTTCAGTTCACTTCTTTTCCCTGGGAAAGAGGAAGTTTTATATCTAGCCTCAAATGTGAGTGTGTGTGTGTGTGTGCGTGCGTGTGCACATGTGTGTTACTTGTGTGTTCTCTAAAACAGTTTATTAAATATTTTCTGACTGGAAAATAAATATTTGCTGATCATACATATTGCATGAGGGCATTTCAGAGCAGAAATGGCTATAGCTACCACATGAACATATACACAAATAAAGTGTGACAGGTTTTGGTTCTTTTTTTTTTTCCTCTCCAGTTTTAAAAACCGTGTTAGGCATCCAAACACAGGGCAGCTCTGTCTTTACCTCTTCCCATGAGAACCTTGAGGGTTAAATAAAAATCTTGCTCCAAAAATTAAGGTACCCTGGGCCAAATATCCTAGTGATACATTGGCTTGCCATAATGAACCCCATAGGCATTAGGATAACAATTTGCAGAAATACAAGGGTTAAATCTTGGGCAGAACTGAGGTGTTCCGGCCCGAGCAGCAGCAGTAGAACCCATGCCCGGGAGCATTCATGCTGATGCTCGGTGACGGATGCTACCAATTACCTCGGAAAATTCCTGGCCTCTTTGGTTGGGATCAGTGGTGCTTTTTATTTCCCAGTGTGTTTTAGACCACTTCCTATACAAAGACCACAAATGGGATAATTATGGAAATGGATACTCTTTTAGAGCTGGAAGGGTTTCTAGAAGTAATATGAGCCTCGGTCTTCTCTTTGCTGATGGATAACTGAAATCCTGACAGGAGCACTTCTCCACCCAGTGTCACAGAGTGGACTTATCACCAAGCCAGGCACAAAGCAAATGTGTGCTGATACCCAGTCCGGGTCTGGTTCTACCCGGTATCTCTTCTTTGACCAGCAATGGCTCCCAGTCACCGAAGGAGGCAAAATCCAGATTCTAGTACATGGCTCTTTGAGATCTGCTGAATGCTGTCTCATCTTTATTTTCCCTTGTTCTACCCTCCCACTACTGCTACCTTCTTTTACCAAGTACTTTTAACTCCAGCCACTTCCAGCTTCCCACAGTTCCCTTAATATGCCATGAAATTTTGTGCTTTGATTGACTTGCTGCTCCTACCTCTACACAGGCTGATTCTTCTCTGTTCAGCCTGCAACACTCAGACGACATCTGACCTTCTTCTTCATGAAGCCTTACCTACTTCCTGCTTCATGGTAGGGTACCGCCTCACAGCATTCTCGACTCACACCTCAAAGAATTTTCAAGAGCAGCAGTTGGAATGGTTTTTAAAAATTGCTAGACTCCCTCTTGAAAAATGAGGATCTTGACTTACTCATTTTTGTATTCTCTCCCCAGTCCTTCCCTTCCTCAGCATTCGGCACAGGACCACAGTAAATTCTCCGTAAATGCTAAATGAATGAATGGATGAGTAAACCATCTGGATTTTAAATTGCAAAAAAGGAGTCTCATTGACAAAGACACTCCTCTAACCTATAACTCATCACAGTCACAGAGGTAGTTGTTGGGACCTGAGGCACTGAATATACAAAGTTCAGTCTAAGGTGATCAAACCTTTGTGGTTAGTAGCAGAATTTAGAACCAGATTTCCTTAATTCAAAGTCTGGTTCTGCTACTTATTAGCTAGTGTGTGACAGTTACTTGTCTTTTTTGTCAATGGAAAATAATAATGGTATCTAACACTTAGGAATTTTATAAAGATTAAAGGAGTAGAAATATATCTGTATATATATTCACTTAGAACAGACATTTGTTAGGTGTTATGTAAAAAATGAGAAAATGAACTTTCCTTCTTTTCATCTTCTGCCTTTTATTTCTTAATAAGGTAACAATTACTACCAATTTAAGAAATAGCAGTGTTAGTGGGAGGAGGAAGAAGCCAAGGAAATGCAAGACAGAAAAATCAGGAAAAAGTACAGCAAATGCCATATATTGACGATTAAAAAGTATGTTAGTGATTGAGTACAGAATCTAAAAGATGCACTATTTATTATCTAAATTGTTGTGGTTCCTGGACTAAACCTTCTACATACATTATCCAATACTTGGTAGAACTCTGAAAAATAGACATTACTATCCTCATTTCACAAATCACATCAAAGGTTCATTGAAGAAGTTTGTCCACGCTGCATAGCTGGTAAGAGCTGAGATGTATTATTGGTCAAAAGTTAAGATATGGTCTGTGGAGCCCAATCCCTGAGCTCAAAGCTATATCCACGCACTACCCGTAGCTCTATGACCAGGAGCAATTTGGTTGACTTTTTGATCTCTATTTGCTCATATGTAAGGTAAGTATAACAATACCCTATGTATCATGAGTTATTAGGGGATTACATTAATTAACACATAGTAAGAATATTGTCCTGCATATATGATTACTCCTGTTCCATCAGAACAAGGCACCACTTTTGATAAAGTTACTCAGAGTTTCTGAGGATTTGCCTTTTTGTATTTCTCCTATCTACAGTGGTGAACAATTACTAAAACTTTTAAATAATAAAAAGAAAAACAAAGAAGAAAGGAAACTGGTTTTCCTTCCCTGGACTTACAGCAATATTCAAAAACATCCCTCCTCAAAAGTCTGCTTCAGTGGAGTTAGCTAAATTTCTGATTTCATTGATGATTCTCAGCTCTAACATTAAATGAAAATGCATGTTTCGGGATTCACAATTCCTTGATGCTCAAAGAAAAGTCTTTCTGGTGTAAATGGGGCTCTGCTTCTCTTTGATGGATAAGAGAAGGCATTTGAGATGAGCAAGTAAAGGCTATTTGTCCTTAAGACCATGTCCATGTAATTTGCTAGAGAGAGCATACAAATGCAGGAAGAAGGACAACTGCTGTATACAGAGAAGAGAACCTTTTACTGGTCTACTAGATGACCAGCATTCAACAATGACCAGCATTTAAGTCAAGTGCTCATATGCACATAGAACAGCAATTGTTGATAATGACTTTCAAGAGGGGTCAGCTCATCTGGTTTCAGAGATCAACAGGGTCAGGAAAGATCACACCATGCCAATATGCATGTAATCGTCTCCATAGCGTGCAACAATTCAACCAAAGCAGTGGAAGGTCTTCCAGAACAAATAATTTCTATCCCTACCACCAACTTCCCTGGATTTGATCCATTATATATGTGGAGCTCTAAAACACTCCATAAAGGGTGACATAATTGCTTTTAATTAATGCTTATTAAAAGCTTCTGCTTGGAACAACTTGAACAACACAATAAATAACTATAATATTGAATTATAACCCAAAGAATTAAATATCCATGAATTCATATTGATATAAATTAATAACTGAAGAAATAAATGAAAGAGAAACAACAACTCTTCCTCACAGGAGAATTTCAAAGAATAACTGTGGGAAGTTTGAAGAAATTAGAAAATCACTATTAGAACGCCATAGTAATAATTTCCACAGACTAATGGGCATTGAAATGAGTAAGTAAAAGTTTAAGCAGAGAAAGGGATATTTGCATAGTCTCCAAGTATCTCCTCCAAAATATTTAGTAATTACAAAGGAAAATTAGTAAATGTACAATGGAGAATCCCAGCAAATACCATCTTAACCAAGTAGTCAAGACTGACATCATTGCAACAATAATCAACGTTGTTAATTCTTTGTTATAATGCACTGAAAAGTCATGTCACCTCCACGGCATCCTTTTCAATAATGCATCACCTCGGGGCACCTGGGTGGCTCAGTCTGTTAAGTGTCTTACTCTTGATTTCTGTTCACATCATGATCTCATGGGTCGTGATCTCATGGGTAGTCTGATCAAGCCCTAAGTCCCACTCAGCAGGTAGCCTGTCTGAGATTTTCTTCTCTGCCCCTCCTCCAAGTTGTGATAGTATGCTCTCTTTCTCTCACAAATAAATAAATTAATCTTTAAAAAATAACAGATAACCTTAACCAAAAGATGAGAAAACATCAGACAAACCCAAATCGAGGGACATGCTGCAAAAATAACTGATCACTGTTCTTCAATAGTGTCAAGGTCATAAAAGACAAGGAAAGACTGAGGACTTGTCACAGGTTACAGGGGATGTGACAAGTCACTACAATGTTGGATCTCAGATTGCATCCTGAAACAAAGAGAATATATAAGTGGAAAAAACTGGTGGGATGCAAATAAGTTCTGTACTTTAGCTGACAGTGTTGTCCTATGTTAATTTCTTAGTTTTGATAAAAATTATATGGTTTTGTAAAATATTCACATAAGAAAAACTGCGTGTAGAGCACGTGACATTCTCTGTGCTATTTTTGAAACTCTCCTGTAAGTCTAAAGTGATCCAAAAAATAAACTATTAAAATAAAGGATTTCTGAGAAAGACCACTTTTGTATTATATTATGTAATGTTCTTTCTTTCCTGTTTTGAACCAAATATCAGAGAACTCCTAGTCTTAATCCTGTGCAACTTCCATTGGAAGGATAATATCTTGCTTTTCACCAAACTTTTAGTCATTGAAACAAAGGAGTCATGATGGTACTAGAAACCAAGTAGGTCATGTTCTCTGCTGTTCTATCTTTACAAAGATTCTTTTTTATGAGGGGCAAAGTGTGTTTTAGTCAACTAGTTTTTATGAAAAAAGTCACTGACATAAAATATAGGAGCCATAGATAAAAAGGAATTGTGTTAAAAAAACAGCTTAATATTTAAAAGTAGGGCTCAGGTTAAAAATAAGCCAATAACAGAGAAAAGAATTTATGGGTTACTAGGGATTATATCTATTAAAGAGATCCCTGAAAGACCATGTGAGAGTTTGACTTAGCATTTCCCAGAGAATGTTCAAAGGAACATTAATCTTCTCAAATGTCTGGAAAACAGGGTTCCATTAAAAATAAGTTTGGGAAACCCCCACATATTCTGTATCTTCTCTTGAGAGTCAGAAGCCATATTGGTAATTGCAAGCTATGGGAAGTTTTGGTGTTAGGAAAACAAAGAGAAACACAAAATTAACTTTGCTTAAAGTACTAAACACTAAACATTTGAAAGAAGAATTTTTTTGTATGCTATGTATTAACTTTGTAAGGGGCTAGTATTCCACAAAGTTCAGAAACTGCCATTCTATCACCTATGTTTTCTCCCTCAGCTCCACACAATAAAGAATGCAAAACTGAAAATGAGAGTCTTTAGAGTGAAGAGTATGGTCCTTCCTCTCTTCCTATTCCTTTGAATTAAAATTTTGAAAACACAGATTCTCATATGCTGTAAAGGAGGTTGGGGATGAACTATGGAGGGAAATGTTAGGCAGCAAAATGAGAGTTTTATGGTCTAAGGCCATTAATATATTGTTGAGAAATCTGCCTTTTTTTTTTTTTTTTTTTTTGAGGTAAGTAGGAACAGCAATATCCTTAGCATTTTGGACCTTCCAGTTGGAACAAGAATAATACAGGGGTGTCCCGGTGACTCAGTCTATTAAGCATCTGCTTCTTGATTTCAACTCAGTTCATGATCTCAAGGTCATGAGATCAAGCTCTGAGAAGGGCTCCACACTGGGCATGGAGCCTGCTTAAGATTCTCTCTCTCCCTCTACCTCTGCCCCTCTCTACGCCTCCCCTTTCTAATTAATTAATTAATTATTTTTAGAAAGAGTACTATAATTTAGTACATAGGGACCATGTATATATAAGAATGTTTTAATGAAGATACCTTGCCTGAAATTAACACTTCTCCCAAAGTTCGGGATTAAATTGCATCCACTGCTAGTGTTCTGAACACTGTCATTATTGCTATTTTGTTTCACTTTACTCTTCTTTACTTGGAATGACACTGACAATATGCACACTTAATATATTTGATATACAGAGAGTGACCTACATATGAACTACTATTCCACACAGGTATAGGCACATTAAGGTTTAAAAGCAGGGTATTTGGGGTAAAATAAAATTAGTGTGCATCTAAGCTGATTATAGGGAAATTTTATTTCTTTATTTTTAACCATTTTCTTTTTTTTTTTTTTTTAAAGATTTTATTTATTTATTTGTCAGAGAGAGAGAGGGAGAGAGAGCAAGCACAGGCAGACAGAATGGCAGGCAGAGGCAGAGGGAGAAGCAGGCTCCCTGATGAGCAAGGAGCCTGATGTGGGACTCGATCCCAGGACGCTGGGATCATGACCTGAGCCGAAGGCAGCTGCTTAACCAACTGAGCCACCCAGGCGTCCCATTAACCATTTTCACATGGTAGAAATATTACTACTTATGATTCTAATGAAAATCTTCTAGTTTTCTGACATTTTAGAAGTTATTTTAAGCTTCTTAAATTTCACCTGTTTGGAAAGAGAAAAAATACATAAAAGTTATCAATAATGTGAATTACATTGGCATGGCAACAGCTTTCCCAGATACTCTGCTCTTACACAACTATTAACCCCTAGTCTCTATTTAGTATTCAAGAGAAATCATGTTTCAGAAGGGGAAAAAAAAAAACAAAAAACTTCCCTGTCATCAAAAAAGGACAAGACCCTCTATGTAAATTCAAATGATTTTCCCAAGATGAAAATAGCTTTCCAGTCCTAAAATGATTACAATTTGCATTTTTCATATTTCCTTCTTGGTTGTTTTTTATTCTTATGGGATATGAATCACTGCGATCAAAATTCACTATCCTGGCTGAAGGATTAAGTTGAGACTCGTGACAAAGACAGTTGTACATCAAAATTTGTGCTCCTGTTTTCATAGTTTTTGTTGGAAAGTGGCCACATTATCAGGGATGTTTCCCAGCCTGCCTTGCATTGACATGAGGCCAAGTGTTTAGTTCTTATCTGTGGAATATGAGAGAGGGTGATGTGTTTCATTTCTATGCCAATATATTTGTGAGGTAGATATACTTCCTCCATGTTGCATGTCCTTCCCCTCGGGGGATGCAAAAAACATTGAAATTCTAGGGGACTGAGAGGGAGGCAGACAATGGAAAGAACTAACATCATCATAACATCATTTGGAGAACAGCCCCACTGACCAAGACTAGCTGCATAAGTAGACTGTATGAGAGAGAAAAAAACCTCTATGGAGGCAAGACACTTAAATTTTGATGAAATGTTTTTAATAGCAGGCATTGTTACCCTACCGATCATATGACATCTCACTATTCAATTCACCTACAAATTCATTGAATGCATGAGGAAATAACAGTCAGGGTTGCATACATTGACTTATTAAAACCAAACCAACAAACAAGTTTTACCACAAACGGTGGTTGGGCCAAACCAATGAATGAGTATGGTCCTCCTCAGGCATTTTTAGGTTGTGTGCTTCTAATGTTCATAGTTTGATATCCAACAATTTTAGTTCTGCGTACCAAATTAAAATTTTTTAAAAGATTTTATTTATTTATTTGACAGATAGAGATCACAAGTAGGCAGAGAGGCAGGCAGAGAAAGAGAGAGGAAGCAGGCTCCCTGCTGAGCAGAGAGCCCGATGTGGGGCTCGATCCCCAGGACCCTGGGATCATGACCTGAGCCGAAGGCAGAGGCTTTAACCCACTTAGCCACCCAGACACCCCAAATTAACTAAATTAATTAGAGTTCTGGTCCCAAAGTAAGCCTGACTCATTTTACTTACCATATACTTAATATCATTAAAGGGATAAAATTAAAGGTTACTGGTGAAAATTTCTTAGAAAGAGAGCAATTTTCTAGTAATTGTTTTTGGGCCCCCAAAGCAAGAGATTTCATTCATTTTATGAAATTCAGCCCATTTTCCAGTTTTTTTTTCTTACATCCTGATTACTTTGTAATTAACATCTGTCCTAGTGATCAGCTCACCTTACCTGAGTCACTAAACAAAATGTTGAATAGGCTGGGAAAGGGCTGAGAATATAATTACGTTGTGTGATAGAAAACATCTCTACAAACTTGAGTCTGACCGTGCCAACCCATCACTTCCATACTTCACTCTTTCTATTGGGCAGTCCCATCTGTCTCCATCTGGAATGTTACCTGAAGCCTGCCGTCCTCCCAGTCTTTCCTTGAATATTCCAGAGAGGCCCTGAATCTCTTCTCAGCTCCCACAAATGACATCTAATTCATCATATAAAATAATTTGTCTGGCATTCAGCCTCTTTCATTTTAGGTTGTATAACTTGTGCCATGCTCTTTTGGAACCATTCTTAGACTTTCTGAGTCAATAGTGTGGTACGGGCCATGTAAGAAGTCCACAAAACAAAATTGCTGGCCGTTAGCCTCTGTAATAAATATTTTGCCATATTTGCTGTTTTGGGAGCTTGCTTCATACACATAGGTGTACATAATGCTCTACTGGTTTGCTAGGGGCGCCATAACAAAATTCCATAGTCTGGGTGCCTTAGCCAAAAGTTATTTTCTCGTAGTTCTGGGGGCTAGCCTTGTAGAATCAAGGTATCAGCCCCTTTGGTTTCTTCTGGGGCCTCTTTCTTTGGTGTGCAGGTGGCCACCTTCTTTCTGGTTGTGTCCTCCCATAATCTTTCCTCCCCCCACACACATCCCTGATATCTCTTGTGTGTCCTAATCTCATTTTCTTACAAGGACACCAGTCAGATTGGATATAAGGGCCTTATTTTCACTCAATCACAGCTTTAAAGGCTCTATTTCCAAATACCTCACATTCTGAGGTACTGGGAGTTAGGAATCAACATATGAATTCTGGGAGACACAGTTCAGCTCCTAACAAATATCTTCAGACTTGGGGTCTCTAGTAACACATCTATAAATCAGTGTTTCCTGTAAGTAGTTTTCAAATCATCTGTATCAGGATCGTGTTTTAATATGCAAATTTCTAGGACTTCATTCTGGATGCTGTGAGTAAAAATCACTTAGGATATGGCTAAGGAAACTTCATTTTAAATAAACATCAATGGTGATTCTTATGTACATTATGTAGAGTTGAAAAATGACTGGTATAAAACATGAGATTTTTCTTCACTGTCTGAGCAAAGAGTGGAGGAAGGGTGGAAATTCATTTGTGTTTGGCTACTGAATTACTTAACTTGTATCTAAATAGGGATAGATGACCACACACTGTCACTTAAACTCCATCTCCTCTCCCATTCTGATTGACAGCTTCTTGGGGAGGAGCCATGGCCTGGGTGTTGTTGCTGTGGTAACCCGGAGGGGCCTGCCAGCTGGGCTTAGAGTCTTGCTAAGCTCCAAGTGGAGCCTGTACTGGGTGGGATCCAGAGAGGCTGCCTGGTCTGCTAACAAAACAGATCAAGTACTAGCAGAACTCCCCTTTAGAGGAGACACACTTTTTGACAAACAGTATCACCATGCAAGAGAAAGAAGAGTGATAGGAGGGAAATCCGAATACCACCCACTCTCCCAGCCCTCCATCTCTACCAGCCATTCAATAGCAAGCAGTGCTTAACCAATTCTTGGTGTGCAGGACCTGAGGAACTTAAGGTGACTTGGAAGGAAAATGGAATCTGATCGTTTGGAAGACTGATTGGCTGTGTGAGAAATGCTTTTAGGCTGGTCTCTGTTCGCTTCTCAAGGGTCTAGGGATAGGTAGAAAGAGGAGTACGAGGGAAGGAAAAATCTTTTCATCCCCTACCTACAGGGTGTCATTAATATAAAACAACAACAACAACAAACAAACAAACAAACAAACAAAAACACCTGGGTTTAAATCCTGACTTGGCATTTCCCATTTTGATGACTTCGGGATTGCTGCTCACGGATTCAGAGGTGCAGAGTCTTATTCTCTCACTCGTGGTGATGTGGCAAAGGGGACAGGGAGTGAATGATAGCTGGCTTAAATGTTGTTTTCTTTTTAACTATTTTTTATAAGGACTTAATTTTTTAGAGCAGTTTTAAGTTCACAACAAAACTGAGAGGGAAGAACAGAGATTTCCAGTATCTTCCCCATCCCCACACATATACAGCCTCACCCTCATCAGCATCCCCCCACCAGAATGGTACCTCGGTTATAACAGATGGACCTACATGGACACATCATGATCACTGAAAGTCTCTAGTTTACATTAGAGTTCACTCTTGGTGTTGCACACTCTATGGGTTTGTACAAATGGCATGTGTCCATTACTGCTGTATCATACAGAGTAGTTTCACTGCCCTAAAAATTCCAAGATCCATCTATCCATCTTCCCCCACAACCCCTGATCTTTTTACTGTCTCCATCATTGTGCCTTTTCCAGAATGTCTTCCCAGTGGGAATCATACACTAAGTAGCCTTTTCAGATTGATGTTTTCCTAATGATATAAAATGTAAGTTCCTTATACATGACAAATTCTGGTTATTCAGGTTATAGCCATTAGCATTATTACAAGTCCTATTGAGGAAGGCACCAGCTACTGGAGGTTAGTTCTTAGGCTTCAGTAAACATCGGGGAAAGTTCAGGAAGTTAGAATGGGGGGATCCGAATGTGAAACCTGAATTAGGAATTCTGGTTCATTCTGCTACAGTTCTCGTGGAGTTAGTCCCATGATAGGCACAGATTGTCTTTATTTTGTGGGACATGATGAGGGTGGAGGTACATAAACAGCTGAACACTTCCAAGGTTTACTGAGCCTTTTTTTTTTTTTTTTTTCTTTTAACAGACCACTGTTCAATTCCTGTAAAGGCTTCAGGTGAAACACTGTGTTCCTACAGTGGAATGAGATCCATGCCATCATTTCATGCTGTCAGTGGACTGAGCTCATGAGGTTGGATGACACCAGGGTTGTTTGACTGACTGTCCCAAATCTGAATTTTCAGGGTCAGGCCTATGGTTTAGCACAATTTAAGCCTGAAGGGAGTACCTAACCTGTCTATATGTTTTTGTTTTTGTTTTAAGATTTTATTTATTTATTTGACAGACAGAGATCACAAGTAGGCAGAGAGGCAGGCAGGGAGAGAGGAGGAAGAAGGCTCCCTACTGAGCAGAGACCCTGATGTGGGGCTCGATTCCAGGACCCTGGGATCATGACCTGAGCTGAAGGCAGAGACTTTAACCCACTGAGCCACCCAGGCGCCCCTGTCTATATGTTTTTAAACCCGGACTTAAGTTCCCTGACAATCAGGCATTCATTCTATAATATGACACAGGGTCAATATCAGAATTGAAAGGCATGAAACAGAGAAAAAGAAGCTTCAGTATACTTCACTAAGGTCTAAGATATTCTTTTCTAAAAGATTTTTATTTATTTATTTGAGAGAGGGAGAGTGAGCAGTGGGAGAGGGAGAGAGAGAATCTCAAGCAGACTTCATGCTGAGCATGGAGCCTGATGTGAGGCTCACTGCAGGACTGGATCCCATGACCCTGAGCTGAAATCAAAAGTTGGAAGCTTAACCGACTGAGCCACACAGGGGCCTTCAAGGTCTAAGACATTCCGATGTCAAATCTTGCTGATGTTTTAGAAATGGTCTCTTAACCAGGATTCCCTGAAAACAAGCCTGAAAAAGAAACTAATACTTAAGTTGTTTGGGAATATAATCCTAGATGGCAGGAATACTGAACAGTGTGAGTAAAACACGGAAGGAACAAAGGACAAAGGAAGATGGTATCCATTGTCTGGCCACTCCCATGAGCTGCTGGTTCCTGAAGAGGCTTGGTCACTCTGAGAAGCCTTAGGAAATACAGTTCAGAACATTCCCCCAGGAACAAAAAGCGAATACACTTGTCTGCTTGCTTTCACTACATGGGTTAAAAATGGCCCCATGAACATTGACTTCCATCCCAAGTGTACATCCGCACAAGCACATGCATGCGTGTGCACACACACACACACACACACACACACTTTAGCTGCCAAGGTATAAGAGAAGCCCCAGGGCAGCAGGTAAGAGCTATTTCACTGGCCTTGGGCAAAGTTTGAACCTTCCTGTACAGAGGTCATTGGCAGGCTGCGAGAAACTGGTTCCTGCAGCTGCAGTTGGAGGAAAAGGTGGAGCCACGTGATTTTGAGGTGGCCCAGGAGAACGATGTGATGCAGCCTGTGGATTCTTTTAAGGTTGTGCACTTATATTTACCCCGAATTTGTATCAGGTTTTCCATTAACTATGTTATATGTGGACATGACAGAGAAGAGGTGCTTTCTTAGAAAAAACTCCTCGACCTCAATAAGCAAGTCCAGGAACACTGGAGTATTTGAAACAAATCAGGGAATATTAAGGACAGTACAGGCTGGAAGTGAATTCCAGTGTCACACATACTGACTTAGGCTAATGCAGCCCAGGAAGACTCTCAGAGAGGGGATGCTCCATTGGCCCTGGAAGGGGTAGTGACCCTCATCACTCCACTCCAGTATTCGTTTGGTAGCAATAATAGCTTTTGACCTGCTTCCATGGGAATTTATAACTTACACATGGCTTCCACATACATGAACACATTTTAAGGAACATTGAAAAAGTATTTTTTTCCCTTATATACACTGGGAAACAGCCTTATCAAAAGTAAGTAATTTTTAAAATAGATTTATTTCTTTATTTGAATGAGGTGGTGGAGGGGCAGATGGACAGGGAGAGTCCTCAAGCAGACTCCCTGCTCAGCAGGGAGCCTGATGTGAGTCTCAATCCTAGGACCCTGAGATCATGACCTGAGCTGGAATCAAGAGTCTGACTCTTAACCAAATGAGCCACCCAGGTACAAAAATGTAAGTAATTTACTCTTTCCTATTTAATAAGCAGAAGAACCAACACTAGAACAAGGTCTTCTGATTTCTAGACCTACTATCTTTCTAGGATGGCATCATATAGGATAGAATCAGGAAGAGTCAAGGGTAAAACGTGACTATGGGATTCAGGAACACTCGTACATGGAAAATAGACTGAATTGGATTGAGTAAAATATACTTCCAGGTTTCCATTCTGTGTATTTAGAACTAGTCACAGTCCTAGGAAAATAATAAATCATCGACAATTGTAATTTTTGTTACCATCATTCCATAGGAATAAGGCAAGTTCTAAATGCCCAGGGAAAGTAACGTAGAGAAGATGTATTAAGATAAAAATAAGAAGAATTGGGTAGGTACAGCTTCTTAATTGGCAAAAGTGGGAATATTTTCTTCTTTTGCTCAGGCTGAGGGGGATAGATGGGGAGAATCCATTTCTGGTTCTCTAACACGTTTAAGTGTCAGTGTTTGATTTTAACTCACAGTGGTGGTTTTCTGCTTCTCCGGTTTCTTACTATTCAATAACCACTTATTATTTTTAATAAACTCAAGGCATTGTAAGTCTGATTGTGAGAGGCACAAAGCCATCATACTTCAGTAGTGGTTGACAATCTAACTAAAAAGATAAGCTTTAAACATCGGCATTTCCAATCCATGGCGGTGAGACAGTGCTGAGAGAGACTTCCCCACAACATATGTTAACAGCAGGAGTGAATAGAATGATTAGCAACTGATTTGTGTTTTTCCTCTGGGATGCCACCTGTGGTAGCAACTGCTGCTGGTCCCCTTAGCAAGCCTCTAGCAGAGCCTGTAGCTCTGCTTTGTCCAAGTTTCATTGCATTCTGCACATTTGAAGAAATGCTATCGGGGCCATGGCCAACTTGGTCTTCTCTCCCCCAGGCATTGCCCCTGGGGTCTCTGCACAGGGTCCCACACTGGCTCTTAAGTCCAGAAGCAGAAGAGAGATGAAGGAAGAATATTTTGCAAAACCTGTATAGGTCAGAGCATGTATGAAAATCCCAATTCACAGAGGCTTGGTTATTTACGGCAAAAAGAAAAATCTCTGGGTAAATGCATGCACACTATTTCAAAGGGGTGTTTTGAAAATTCACCTCTTATTTTGTGGTTGTAAATACTAAGAATGACTCAGATTTTTAGGGGGAAAGTTGGTATATAAAGTAAAGGAGAGAATTTTATTACTGGCTAGAGAATGTAGAATGGCAAAGGGTAAATTATATATGGCTTCCAAATTCATCTCAAGTGAATGCCATAAATCTATCCTAATATTTAATTTCCACTCCTGCTTTTTTTTTAAAAAAAAAAATAATAACAGTCAACTAACTGAAAACATACATTTTGTTATAAGAATTGCTTATCCTAATATTACTTTAAACTTGTAATTTTAACTCCTATCTACTTTACTTTTGACTCATATGTCTTCATACCAAGTAAAAATCTCAACTATGATGAAGGGAGAAATTAGCAAAGTGATATTGAGCAGATATTCTCCCCAAACTCCCCAGACTCTTAATTGTCAGGAAACACCTGATCCTATATTAACAATGTAGGTGAGCCTGGTCTTCAAGATTCATTTTGACCATGAATATTAGTTACGGTCAGCCTATAGATGGCAGCAAACTTACACATCATTCCTGAAGACCAGCTTTTCCATTTCTTCTTCCAGTTACTCTTTCCAGCTAGTTTTTTTTTTTTTTTTTATACAAACAAGTGATGTATAATTATTAAACAATAGGCTGAGGAGACAGTCCTAGTTTTAGTAGGACATAATTTAAGAAACCACTGGAAAATTAAGGAAAAACTAAAAGCAAAAGCAAAAAGCAAAAGCGCTTGTAATTAAGATTGGCAAAAGACAAGAATGTGGATATTTGCGTTGTTAGAACTTGTTTTTTTTTGTGTGTGTTTAATGTCACCGAGTGGGAACGTGGCTACCTTTTTTATTAGACCATTTGGCACAATATGCTCTTTAGCATTGTCTAAGCTAAAAGATGATGCCCTGTTGTATAGTTTAATGATGTGTCCTACAGCCATTAAAGACTTTCTCTTCAAGCAAGTGAACTAGAATTGGGATATTTATGAGCAGACATAACCAATATGCCTAAAAGAATAGAGAGCAATGACCAATTAGCCATGATGTTAAGTTTCAGTCTATAAGAATCATCACCCAATGTTCTATTGCCATGGTCTTATTATGTGTTGCCCCGTTGGAAGAATCATTAGTGCTAAAGGGAGATTTAATTCAATTTATTGATGGCAAGACCATTAAACCTTTGATATCAGTTGGAGTCTGTGCATCAGATTTCTTAGCTGAGAATGGATTTCTTATGGAGAATAATAGAGAATAATGAAGATAGAAACAATTACTGAAACTAGGGTCCAGTGATTATCAGCACATCAATATTTGCATTTTAGGCCCCAAGGAACTGCACAGAGGGCATCTGCCTTATTAGCAAGACTTCATGAGCCATAAAGGATTTTGTTTGCATTATTCATTGTTTAACAAAATGTCATAGGAACCAGGCCCATTTGCCTTTTTCAGCCACCTGTCTCCTGCCAGAAACAGGTGTGCCGTGCCGGTAGAGTTCTCAATGTGAAGAAGCACTGACCAAAGAAAGGCCATGAAAGAAATGTGCTTACAATGGAGAGGCTAAAACAATGACAGCTTGGCCATTAGCAAGTGAGTATGGGACATGTGACACCTCTTTGTGTTAGCACCTGTGGAGGCTAAGAAATTGAGCTCTAAAAGTGATGATAGACTAGTCAGGTATCAACCACCTACATTGGTATTTCTGAAGGATTAGGTATTAGATGATAATGAACATAATATCCAAGTGCAGATCTGTCATACATTTATTTATGAGACCTTTTCTTTAAGTGAACTTTAAATGGACTCAACTCCCCCCAATCACTTTCCCTGCTGCAATGCAAAAATACCAGGGAAATAAAAAAATAGATGTATTATATATTTTTCTATTACGTGTAAAAGCAAGTACATAATTTAATATTTCAAAAGTGTTCCTGTGTTTAAAAAAGCTTCTACTAGCACTTGATAAATGTTGGCTTTTATTATTATTATTATAATTATTTTTGAACCAGTCAGTTAGAATAGAATCACGGCTGAAATGTTAAGCAGTTTGAAAATTGCAGTAACTCAACAGATCCTTTTGGGATATTTACCGATTGAAATAAGGGAATTTTGGAAAAGAGATAGAATTTATTTATGGAGTGTCCCCCATGAATCAGGATAGGTGCAACTTTCTTCACATGTTAGGTAATCAGAAAAACAACTTTATAAAATAAAATTAATCGCATGTATTTTACAGATGAAGTATCTGAGAGTTAAATTTACTCTCATAAAACTACAGAGTTGGAAAGTAAAACATCAAGTTTTTAAACCCCATATCTGTCTTGGTGGCATACTACAGTGTCTCAGAGACTAAAGTAGGCCTTAGAGAATGAAGTCACAAAAGACTTCAGGGACCAAGAAAGTGACATGTTAGTAGATTAGACCAGGGAGATAAAAGTGTTTGCTGATGCTGGACTCCAGTGTCAAATAATCAGGGAGTGGTGGGTCATAAGGTGCATTGGAGAGGGCACATTTCCATAAAATCTGCCCCTGCCATTTGGCTCTAGAAATGTGTTGACACATAGTTGTTAGATTATCCCATTTTTCAAAAGAAGCCAGAAATCTTTTGTTTTGTTTTGTTTTCCCTATGAAATTGCCTGGCTTTTAATTTTTGCAACTAATTTGAATGTGGTTAAAAATTAAAAAGAAGTATAAAACAATTCTAATGGTCACAAAGGCATTGATTTTATATATAATATATATTATATTTTATATAATTATTGCTTATAATTACACATTATTATATTATATTATATTATATTATATTATATTATATTATATTATATTATATTATATATCACATGTTCTTTAACCGTTCATCAGTCAATGGACACTTGGGCTGTTCCCAAAATTTGGCAACTGGAGATGAGGCAGCTATAAACATTGTGGTGCACGTATCTCTCTGAATCAGTATTTTGTATTTTTTAGGTAAATACCTAGTAGTGCAATTGCTGGATTGTAGGGTAGCTCTATTTCAACTTTTTGAGGAACCCCAAACTGTTTTCTGGTATCTGCACCAATCTGCATTAACAATGCAAGAGGGTTCCCTTTTCTCCACATCATCACCAACACCTGTTTCTTGTGTTGTTGAGTTTAGCCATTCTGACAGATGTGAAGTGACATCTCATTGTAGTTTTGATTTGTATTTCTCTGATAATGAGTGATGTAGAGCATCTTTTCATATTCTGTTGGCTATCTGTATGTCTTCTTTGGAAAACATGTCTATTCATGACTTCTGCCCATTTTTAATTGGATCATTTGTTTTCTGGGTGTTGAGTTTTATAAGTTCTTTATGTATTTTGGATACTAACCCTTAATCAGATATGTCTTTTGCAAATATCTTCTCCCATTCTGTAAGCTGCCTTTCGGTTTTGTTGATTATTTCTTTTGTTGTGCAGAAGTTTTTTATTTTGATGAAGTCCCAATAGTTTACTTTTGCTTTTGTTTCCCTTATCTCAGACATATCTGTAAGAAGTTGCTGTGGCCAATGTCAATGAGGTTACTGTCTGTGTTCTTCTCTAGGATTTTAGTGCTTTCATATCTCATATTTGTAGACCCATTTGCAGAACCCAACAGTGAATTCATGTACCTGCTGGCTTTGGAGAAAGGATCATATGGTCGGTGTTTAGGTCATGATGATCAAGAATATGCCTATTTCTGCAATACTAACAGATCCACCTAATAACTTCAGTCAAACTTTAGAGGCCACGGCTAGAGTAAATTGTGAATTTTTCCTAATTTAAAAAATTTTTTAAAAATTAAAAAAAGAAAATTAAAAAAAATTGATTTCCAAAAAAAAAAAAAAATTGATTTCCTACATGCTCAGTCTAATGATCTAATGATTACATCTAAAATGATCATTCACTACTACTTCGCAAGTTATTTTAGTACTTTCTTCAAGGGATTCCATAGTTGATTTTGTCAACCAAACAAATGTATATAAGAAAAATATAAATAACTCCCTGATTTTGCATTAATCAAAGACAAATATAGCTGAGTATGTGATGAAAGCAGTAATTTTTAAATGATATTGAATTGCCTTACTTAAATAGTTGTTTGAGAAATGCTGTCCTGTGCTTTTTGTTGTATTTTTTTTTTATTAGTAAGCACAAACTTTCTTTAGATGATAACTTTTTTTGTTTTTACCATTTTATTTATTTGACAGAAAGAGACACAGCGAGTTAAGGAACACAGACAGCAGGAGTGGGAGAGGGAGGAGCAGACTTCCAGCCGAACAGGGAGTCTGGCACAGGGCTCAATCCGAGGACCCTGGAACCATGACCTGAGCCGAAGGCAGACACTTAATAACTGAGCCACCCAGGCACCCTTTAGATGATAACTTGAAGATACCTGTTGGTAGCATAATCAACATCTAGGCATTCAGGGATCATAGAATGAGAATAACATTTGCGATCTATGATTTTGACATTAAACTCTGTATATACGAAATATTTCTGGTTGCCACACTTATTTAGTTGTTTTATCCTTTCAGGAGACTTTTGTGGTTCATTTAATGCTATCTATTCACACTTTTTGTTTTCCCACTTTCCGATGGGCATTGTGAAAGACTACATTTCAAAGAAAACTGAATCTTGGTATGTCTATAGGGTTAGCTCCAGACAATAGGAAGAGAGCAAAGTGGTTATATAGTACTGCTTCTTGGCCTGAGCCCAAACTTCCCATGAGATTTTTTTTTTTTTTTTTTCTTATTCTCTCTTTTCACTTTCTGGCTAGCCAAATGCCGAAAATCTGTCAAAAATCTCCATGATTCCAAGGGCTGACAATGTCACTTCCGAAAAAACCTCCCTTCCCTCCCTCCCAATCTGTAGACCACTTTGGTTTTTGTCAGGAGTGTGCCATAAAATTATATTGTGGTAAACTCTAGAATTTACCTGTATGACCACCAGATGTTACTCACCCTGATGTTCTGAATCTAAAACTCTGATAGGACAGATATTGTATCCACCCCATTTTACAGATAAGAAATTTGAGGCTTAGAGAGATTAAGTGACTTTGCCCAAAGTCATGAAGCTAATAACTGATGAAGTTGGGACTCAAATCCCAGTCAATTGGTTCCAAAGTTTGGCCTCCTTTCCCTAGATCATTCTATTAATTGTGGAAGTGAAGGTCTTATATTCTGGATCTTCAAGGCTAGATGTAATCAACTAACCAATGCCAAGAGAAGAGGACTGCAATCTTATTACCACCCACTGGACAAACATCCACTTTGCATTTTAACTTTCTAGACGTATTGTGGACACTTTATATCCCCTTTGTTGTTTAATCTAATGGGAAGAATTTTTAGAGGACAACATATTGACCATGAAAACTGAATAAAGAGACCATGGTATCTCTTATATCATGTGGTTATCTGCGTGTTTTGGTTTCATGTGAGATGAACCTAACCCACACCAGTCTTCCTTGCCCAAATTTAGATAGTTTCAAATTTTGTTTTGGGGAAAAAAACAAAACAAAACAAAACAAAACTGGTTGAACAACTTTTTTGTTCTTTTTGCATAAAGTAGGGATATGAGGCTTAGAAAAATCAGTGGCAAAAATAAGCCTTATATATATATATATCTCATCATATTTCTTTCCTTTTGCCTAGATATATATCAAAGAAGAATACTTTACTTCAATAAGAATTGAGCCCATTTCTTTGAGTATTTATATTAAGATCTGTCCTTCAATAATTCTATCTGAATGTATGTTGACACAGACATCAAACAAAGAATATGTATCTCCACCTGACACCCAGTATGTGACACATACTTAAAAAATGTTGGTTGAGTGTATGAATGGATGAATGAATGAATAAAATGATAACTCTCAACCCAGAAACCCTCATTAGAGAGAGTCAAGTGGGGTTTTGCTTTTAATATGTTTAGAAAACTGACAGAAACTGAACATTTTTCCCACAATACGTTGCTCTAGGTTAAGTAAATCATCATGTTTCTTTCCTTTTGCCTGAAATTGGATCAGATCAATGTGCCATGTTGGATGCCTCATGCTACACAGAAACTCTGACGGATACTTTTATGTCTGATTAAAAAGACAAAATAGATTAGCTGTTACCTAATGAATGTAGTTGAATAGACAAGATTTTTCCAGAAGTGACTGATGAAAGGAAATAGTAAACTGTATTGTTAATGGTTGAATATGTTGTATACACTGCATTAAAACAATAGGCAATTCAAGAAAATAAGGAATAGTGTCTCATTTAACAGTGTCTGATAATTGCTAAAAAACTACTGAGTGTATATTCCTTAGATAATACTCCATTCAAAAGGCACGAAGGAAAGTAAATTTATGGTTAATCCAGGAGAACACATACCTAGTTCAATTCAGTCAAGGATGTGATTCTAAATCTTTATTAATGTTGCCAGGTATTATTCTCTTCCAGTTTCTAGAAAATTTCTACTATTGTTAAATTTGAAAGGCAATCCTGTACAAGAATAAAGTTTTTTTTTTTTCTACTAACTGAAATAAGAAGTCACACTCCCAACCAGCCCTAATTCACCCTGAATTAAGGATGTCAACTGTTATATCTTAGAGGGGTAGACTCTCTCTCTCTCTCTTTTCTGAATTATGCATCCCTTTGGGATCTGTAAAGCTTGGTATAAATCTGGAAATATCACAAAAACAGAATCTCATGAAACTTTCAGAGCTCTATGCCTTGATCAGGTTGAAAATATGCTGGCACAGCCAGCATCAGCTCCAGCCAAGTCATGGATGTGCACAGGGGCCCAGCAGTATGGAATGCAAAGCAACTCCACAAAGTAAGTTCAAAGTGATTTCAAAACTTCCCAGAAGTGGTGCCATAATTTCTGGGCAGTGGCTCAGGTATGAAAGTTCTTATTTCAAATGAATCTGTCCAGTAATTCCTGGCATAGCAATTCTAAATGGAAGGGAAGCAAAGCTCCCTTTTTCCTCAAGGTCACCCAGGAGCATTATCCTCTCCAACATAAATATTACCCTTCGGTTCTCATTCACTAGGGAATGAGGGACCAGAAATTAGATTTTACTTGTCTCTTTAATGAAGGAAATCAGCAATTATTTGAGGCCTCGTTTTGTCATATTCTGTATGAGACACTTTATAAATGTTATCCCATTTAATACTCATGAAAACCTTTTAATGTAAATATTATTATTCTTATGTCACTGCAGAGGCTCAGAGAGTTTGAGGAACTCACCCAAGGTCACACATCAGTGAGCGATAGAGCCGAGATTTGAGCCTAACTCTGACATGAAACCCCCTCTTAGTATACCAAGAATTTGCTTTGGAGATTGCTTTAGAGAAATGTAATATACTCTTGAAAGATGTTCTTATTTTTTAGTTTATTTCTGAAATATGTATGTATTACTTCTCATTATGAGAGATTACAATACCTCAAAATCCATTTCAGGAAGTTTCGCTGAACTCAAGGTGCTATGTGTTAATAATCAAAAGTTGAATGACTATTTAAGCCTCGTAATTTCTAAATGATTTATGAGTCTTATCAAACACAGAAGGGAAATAATTCACACAGTGATCATTGGTCTCAAATAATTTTTTTTTGGGGGGGGGGGGTTCTCAGCCCCTTTCATGGCTTCCTATAAACCATTTAATGGAAAATGAAGCTTAAAGCCAATAAAATGGATGCTGAGGTGGAGAGAATACTGGGCTCACAGAGATATAAGAATGGATGCAGGTGGCAGATACGAGTTTGGGAGAGAATGGCAAATATTTGTGAGAGTTAGTAACACTCCCTTTCACTCCCTCCCCTCAGAAAACTTTACCACCTCTACTACCACCTTTTACTCCTGGATACTTAGGCTAATTCCAATTGGATTAGGCTCATTATGGATGCCTCTAAGAGTAAGGGTTTCCTTTACGGAGCATAGAATTTGCCAGCATTGAGATGACTATTTAAAGCAATCCTCTTAAACTGTGAGTTGAGAGTAAATTGCAAGAGTTTCCACCGGAGGGTATTGAAGAGGGCATGGAGTGCATGGAGCACTGGGTGTGGTGTAAAAAACAGTGAATACTGTTACGCTGAAAAGAAATTAAAAAAAAAAAAAAAAGAGTTTCCATTGGAGTCTGGCAGGACAGAGGGCTCAACTAAATTAAAACAAACAAACAAACAAACCTAAAAACAGAGATGCTCAGTTGGATAGATCCTTAGGGACTGTTTGGTCTAATTTCTATCATTTAAAACTGAGGCTAGAAAAATAACTTTTCCAAGTTTGCAAAGCTGATGAATGGCTGAGGTAGTATGCAAATCTATAGCTACAATTTCTTTCTTTCTTTCTTTCTTTCTTTCTTTCTTTCTTTCTTTCTTTCTTTCTTTTTTTTTTTTAGATTTTAATTATTTATTTGACAGAGATCACAAGTAGGCAGAGAGGCAGGCAGAGAGAGAAAAAGGGAAGCAGGCTCCCTGCTCAGCAGAGAGCCCGATGTGGGGCTCGATCCCAGGACCCTGGGATCATGACCTGAGCCAAAGGCAGAGGCTTTAACCCACTGAGACACCCAAGTGTCCCGATAGCTACAATTTCAAAACATGTACTTTTTAATGATTAGCTCCCTTCTTTGGCTTTGAGCAACTAACTTCTCTAAGATTCTATTTTATTATCTAGAAAACGGGCTGATAGTACCCACCTCCCAGTGCAATAATGAGGAGTATGTGACGGTGTGTGTGGAGTGTGGAGCTGAGCACCCGATGCCCAGGGAGGGATGCACTGTAAGCCATTTCTGAGGTCTGCAGCAATGGTGAAGCAGTTCAGCTATCGTGGAATCTGGGAGAGAAACTGTGCTTGAAATTCAGGCATTAGTGCTCAGCTGAATGCCCTTTCCAGTAAACCATGTTTTAATTTCCTCAAACAAAGTTCATTATTTGTGGAAGATTGTTTGGAGAGTTTGACAGTATGCAATTTGGACTTACTGTTTTTATTAAAAGCTTACATATAATATTTTCCTATGCATCATTTGTGACTGCCTTTTTGGAGGAAAGAAAAAAAGAAAAAGAAAGCAACACACACATTTGGATTCAATTTCCATATCTTCAGATGACTAACCACATTATCTTCTGTGAATCATTTTGATCCTGTGAACTTTAAAATCCTCATCTATAAGAAGGGGACAAAATGCTTCCCCCCACGTTTAAGTAAAGGATCATTGTAAGGATTAACATTTTAAAACGAATGTGAACATACTATTTCATCTTAATGTGCTTCACTTTGCTCTTAAATGCAAAAGTTATATCTGGCTCACTGTCTGGCAGAATGGTTAGCTCTAACAGCATGTGCTTCTCATGGGACCCCAGGCAGCTCCCTCATCAGGGTCTGGGGCTCAATGTCCATATATACTTCATAGAATTATTTTTAAAATCAAAATCGAAAAAGTATATTAAGTGCCTGGCAGAATGCATTTAAGACATTGTAGCATAATATTATAACTATTTTCAGTAGACCTAAGAAAAAAGTAACACAATCCTTATTTTTATCTGAGTCCTAACCCTCTTAGCTTCATGCAGTGAAGAGTAAAATTACCCTGTTACTCATCCAGTTTCTTTCCAGTACCTAAAATTATTTTCTGGGGCTCAGAGGCATCAATATATGTGATTCTGAATTTTGATGGAACCATGAAATACCCCTTATGAATTTCTACAGCTGTAAGCTGCTTACAAACAGACATAGAAGCAATCTGTGTATTATAATAAAAATCGGAGTATTTTTTGCGTAGTGGAGGAGGGCATGAGAAGTGTGCTGGCTGGGTTTGTTCCTATGGTAATAGCAACAATTGAGCAGACACCCTGGAGGCCATTAGCTATCACTGTCATGTTGGCTAATAGTGGCAGGGTGACATCGATCCACATGGACAACTTTATTCATGTCTCCAGCCAAAAACCTAATCACTTTGCTGATTCTTCCTCAGTCTAACAGGTAGTGAATGACAGTCATTTAAAACCTCAAACTTTGAAAGTCAATGTACTAGAGCTCAAAGGGAGACTGCAGGGGCAAGTCAAACACTGGGCTCATTATGAATTAAGTTGTCAGTACCTGAGGTTTACTGTGTGTGTATGTGTGTGTGTGTGTATGAGATGCACCTGTGTCAGGTGCAGAGATGTCCTCCCAGTGTCCCTTTCAAGGAAGGACTTGCTCCCTAGCTGTAGAGTGTGTGGTCATAATATCTTCCAGCTCTCAGAGGTTTCAAGATCTTCCTCAGCTTCTGGGAGCTTCCTTGCTTAAGCTCACATCCTTCTGGAATAGTGACAGTCCATGGTGGAGCCAGGCAGAATTATGAAGTATTTTCTAGAGCTGGCTACTAGGCTGGCTGAGGTTTCTCTAGGCTTTGGCAGGCTTGTATTGGAGTTGAACTTTTTCCTCTGTCTCATCCTTCTTTAGGCCTATTTCTTTCCCAAGTGTTCATCCATAATCAGTATCTTACATCTGAGACTCCCTCTCATCATCTGAGGACTCACCCTCTAAACATAGGTTATGAGGGTCTCCAAGTTAGCAAGAGACAAATGGGGGTTTGACCCCAGTCATTCACAGCTCAACTGGCAACGGGAAACCCATCATCACTGGTGAGGGAATCACACCCTCTGCAGAAGATGGCCTTCCAGTTGATAAAATGTTGATCTGTGGTAAGTGAACAGGATATCTGGTGGAAGAGAATGTGTTGCTGGATATGAAATATAGGCAATGAGAGGCATGAAGAAAAAAGGTAGCTATAAGAATAAGACATTAGATGGTTATTGCTAAGAATCATTACTGTTCTACATAAAGATAAATGAATAACACAGATTTGAAAGTCAGGTGCAAAACAGAGGGCTTCTTTGGATGCAGACAACAAAGTCCTCATTTCCTCTAACAGGAATTTAGAGAAATCAAAGAACAAGCCTATTTATTCATTCATCCATGTGGCTGAACTTCAGAGTTAAATGCCCAGATTAGACATATATGGTATGTCAAGATCAGGGGCCTATTTGAAAACAAAAGCCAAAAAACATGACATTTGCATGGATACACCCAAAGATTTTGATTTTCTAGGCTACTTAGGAAGAAGATCCAGAGGACTGCCACATTAGTAAAAAACTTTGGGTGCTCAGTGGTCAGAGGCATGCTAAGACAGTGCCTCCAAATTAAAAACAAAAACAAACACAAACAAACAAACAAACAAAACAAAAAGCCTACCTCTGTATTTTGCACATCCTACAATGAAGAAGGAAACAAAACTTCTGGGAATTTTGGGGGTAGTATACGCTACACCAAGGATAGTGGTCTAGCACATCTACTATGCAACTCTGCATGGTCCCAGAATAGGATAGAGCTACTGCAGTGTAGGGTATGCTGCCACTTAGATCATACAATCTGGCAGACCACATGATATTGGAAGGAGTATTGGTGGAAAAATAGCTTCCATATATAGACAAAATTTGGAAGATTGGGGTCAAGAGGGTCTGGAATTCAGACATATAGGTAGACAAATGGGAATGGACACCTACTGTCCAGATCGTTTTATCACATATTAATGCTTACCAGAGAGCATAAACTATGGGAATAACAATGAAACAACCAAGTATAGTATGTAACTGGCCAACTGATGTCAACCAGCCTCTGTCATCAGCCTCTATAGATCTGACACAATGAGCACATGAACATATTTCTCCATGGTAGAAGAGATGGAAACCCCACAGCATGGGATTCCAATTTAAGAAGGCTCATTTAGTTGTTTCAGGCTCTGAATGTGCAACTCCCTAACAATGTTGAGCCACTGGTATGACACCATTTTGAGAAGCCCAACTGACCACTTGATGGCAAGTTGACTACAGTCTGCCTCTTCCCTCCTGGAAGAGACATGAGTTAATTCTTTTTTTTTTTTTTTTTTTTTTTTTTTTTTTTTGGTAGGAGCTTATTTTTAATGAATAGATATGTATTGCATTTACAGGTTTATCTTTCCTGCCCTTCAGGACTAAGCCAAAATCACTCCCTATTCACAAATTACTTGAAGTCCATTGTGATAAGATCCCACATGAGATTGTGCCAGACAAGGGGATATACTTTATAGTAGAAGAAGTATAAGGTTATCCTCAGAAATAAACTTTGGTAAAGAAAGCATTAGAGTCATCCAAGAAAGAGGATTTTTCTTGATGCCATATTAAAAAAAAAAATTGAATAAGTGGTCTTTATACAAGAGCCATTACAGCAGAAAATTAACATCAAAGTGGCTTTACAGAGTAAGCAAAAGTTATTTTTACGTGATTAAGTCTTGAATCAAACATCAGTAAAAATAAATAGCATTATAATATATCTTGCTAAATATATTTCAGAAAGATGACCACAGGCTACTGTGATGGAGCTACTGATACAGATTTCCGTTATTATGAGTTGACAAAACAGTAAAATTAAATGTATTATATATGTATGTACATAATTATTTATTTACTTACTTGTCTATTATTGAGAGATAATTATCCATGGGTACCCACCATTTTAGCACATCTTTTGAGCAGAGACACTGAAAGCCTTTGTTCTGGCAATTTGCTCAAGGAAGTGTATGTATATAGTAGAAAGTACTGGAAAAATAGAGATAGTGTCTCCCTTCAGAACAAAGAGAAGTCATGTTCATGGCCATTATAAAAAATCAAATTCCCTAGGGGTACCCTGGTGGCTCAGCTGGTTAGGTAACTACCTTTGGCTCAGCTCAAGATCTCAGGGTTTTGGGATCAAGCCCCACGTCAGTCTCCCTGCTCAGTGGGGAGTCTGCTTCTCCCTCTCCTTCTGCCCCTCCCCCCTCGCTCATGCTCTCCCTCTCTCAAATAGATAAATAAACAAAATCTTAGGGAAAAAAAAAAAAAAAAGATCAGATTCCCTAAGCTCTGGGTTCCTCTCTGGTAATGCAATCCACTGCAAAGGCCACCTGTCCCCCTGTTCCTCTTCTCCATCTCCTGTGGAATTGGGGTTGAGGGAACCAGGGAAAGGAAATATGGATACTCTAGCTACTGCTACGACTTTAGGTAAACAAGTTCTTTGTCTCTGACTCTGGAGTGTCATGCCTTATGCCAACATCCATGTAACTGTGATGAATTAACTTGTTACCTTGAAAATAAGGTAAAATTTTAGTCTTCACTGTTCTTGATATTTATTTATTCAGATATAAAGTTCTGAGTAGATAGTATGTCTTTTAGAAATTTTCTTTTTCAAAAACATTAATATTCTGTTCTTACTCATAGGTGCTGGGTGGTAATCAAGATAAGACGCATTCTGTTATGAAGTTGGAGAAGGTACATGTATCTTCTTTGTGTAAGAAAGGATTTTCTGGGGTGCCTGGGTTGCTTAGTGGATTAAAGCCTCTTCCTTTAGCTTGGGTCATGATCCAGGGGTCCTGGGATTTCTGCTCAGCAGGGAGCTTGTTTCCCCCTCTCTCTGCCTGCCTCTCTGCCTACTTGTGATTTCTGTCAAATAAACAAATAAAATCTTTAAAAAAAAAAAAAGAAAAAAGAAAGGATTTTCTTTCTCTGCTGTGGTCTAAACAGAACCAGTAGGGTATATGCAGATATATTCAATCCCCAAAGCCTATATTTTTATAATTTTTTTTCAGAAGTCCTAATTTAATCTATCTTTATTATATTGACTATAAATATAAGCTGGCTATTAAATTAGCCAAAAGAGAGTTTCATCTAAAAATTCTGCAATATGCCCTATTTCCTTCAGAATCTGACATCAGAGTATACTTCACCCTTTTTACAAATCACATCCATCAGCAGCCAGGTAGAGAATAGTTGTACTTATTTACTGGCGAAATAAATTTTTGTAGCGCATATCTTCTTTTTAACATCAAAATCGTATTTGAGACTGCCCCAACAAAACACTCTGGTTGAGAGCATGTCAAAAAAGACCAGATTTATGCCTCTCGTGACAGCCATAACTTGGCCACAATGCATGTAATTAAGGTATCAATTTAACAGCCTGTACAATAACACAGTTCTATAAACACGCAGGAAGCAGTAGGTTACGGCAGTTATGGGTCCTCCCTCCTGGGTTGAATTTCCTCTTTGTTGACGTCCAGACAGTCTGTCCTTAAGGGATAGGGAGTGACAGCTGTCTGCTGGTCTCCCTCTCCACTCCCCGCTCTCTTGTAAGCCTTCTTCCCTGACCCTCTGAGTCCTGCTTCCTTGCTGCGCAGTACTGCAATTCTCAATGGCTCACTCTGAAAGTGATCTCTGCAGCCCCTTGGGCTCTTCCGAAAGAAGGTAATGCTTAACTACCAAGCCCCACCAAGGGCTTTATTGAAAAAATAAGTCATTTGGTGCACGCACACAACAAAGTCTAGTCAGCCTTTCTCTAGAGGGCATCTGATTTGGAGCTAGAGTTTTCCCTCATGAGAAGTTCAGGCAACATACCATGAAGTAAGACTAAAAGGCGATATTGAATAAACTGCCTATGAACTGACAAGAGTTCAGACTCTGAAGAGAACCTACACCGGCTTTTTGTACCATAAAAACAGACTCAGTGCTGCCAAGCTTTTCTTTAAAAGTATGTAAGAATGAGATAAGCTAATAAAAAATGTAATCTCATCATAGAGATGGTTTGAACATTCTGGTTTACTTCTGGAGATTCTTGGATCCTGGTGTGTCTCCTTTTTCACCTGTGTTTGTTGCTTGGCAAACATGGTGGTTATTCCCTTGTTAGGCTTTTATTTAATCTTTCTCTGTGTTGAACTTGCATCTACAGCACATGATTAATCTATCTTACCTTTCTCTCTAGCCTGAAGAATTTCTCCCAGGAAAGGACATCCAGCTTGATCCCATTTATTTTGCTGCCTAGGGATCAGCATGGATGAGGAGGGGTGGAGTGGAGGTGGGCAGGAAGGGCAGGGCAGGAAAACACTATTCTATCTTTAGTTCTTTCTCTGTGAGGGATCATGTTGGTGGCAGCTGAGGTAAGAGAATCGGTAGCTCAGTTCTTGAAAATTCTTTGAGCTGTTTTGGGAATTCTAAGCTGAAGGAACTCTTGAGGCTTTCAGAAATGTATTTCTAGTGAGAACCCCCAAAATCTTTTTCTAAAAGCAATAGAGCATCAAACAAAATGTGGGATTCAAGCCCCAGGTGAAGAGCTTGGGTGAGGCACTCAATTGGGATTTCAGTTCTGGGATTTGTAAAAATGATCGTCATAATAAAATCTACCTCACATTGCTCCAGTGAGGATTGAAAGAATTGTGTGTGCATCTAGAACATGGAGCAATTTCCCCCCTAATTACTACAAATCCCATTAGTTAAAAATGATTGTATTCATTATTGTTATATGACCAGAAGAGGACCAGAGAGCCCTGGAAAAAATAAATAAATAAATAAGGAATCCATATAATGGCTCTGTGTGAGCTGGTGTGGGTTAGATCGCCACGTGTTCTAGAAGACAGTATTTACTTGTGCTCTTGAAAGCAATATCATGCAAATGTTTCATATTTTTAAGATTCATATATTTAAGAATGTAGGGCTTTATGAGTTGATTGTGTGACCTCTCTGTCATCTGGCACCACTCATACACCTGTACCAACTGATCTTCATAGCAACACAATAACCTTCTGAGGGCAGGGTGGCTTGCATTTTAAATGGAGAAATCACTTCTGCTTATGCTGTAATTCTTCCCAGAATAGAACGAAAATTGAAATCTTCTGGTCCTAGAACCAACCCCAAACTCTATGTTGTAGCCTTTAAAACCAAAACAAAACCGTTCTCATTTGAATGTGTATAGCTGGTCTCTAAGAAGATCTCCAAAGTAGAAGCGAACTGAGCTCCAACTTTGGAAAGTCAAAATAAAGAGGAGTTGATGTATAAAAATGATGCTAGCCCTGGAGCAAAGAGGGCTTCCCTCTGAGACAGGATGGATCACACGCCAGGGCCGAGAAAAGCTTCCTATGGCTGCAAGGTAGAAAGCAGTCACTAAGATTGAATGCCAAGAGCCCCACTTCTTGAGATCATGAATAAAACCCTGTGGCACCTTTGATAAGACTGTTACCCTTGGAGCTGGATCAAATTCCATTGGGGAGACTGCATTTCCCATCTATTTTTCAATGGCTTCTATAATGCCATCTTGCTTTAAGTTACTCGGCCATTAATCATTTACCTCATTTCCTCTCATACTTTAGAAACTGTAATAATAAAAACTCATCACATAATGGCTAATACACTGTGCCAAGCTAAAACAAAACAAAGCAGCCATTAACGGTGGAAAGACCTTTAAAAAAATTTTCACCAGTTCCGTGGGGTCATGCGGAGAAAAAGAAAAAAAAAAGTCCTATTTTACATGAGAAATTATCTAGAAAAATATGGGGTCATGGACTGAAATTGACCTGGCTGCTGATCATTTCATAGCCTAATTAATTATTGACTCCGTATCTACATAATTACTGATGTCCTTTATAATGCTGGCTTGGACATTTCCCACTTATATTTGAGGATTTTTCACTTCTGTAAATCTATTTGTAGGATTTTCCTTTTCATCTTGGTTGTTTGTGCACTGCTATGGATAAGGCATAAGTAGCAAATTTAGGTGTCATTTGTAACTCAAAAATACCTGCTGACATCAAATCCATAGCAAGAGCTGAGTCATCAGCCACATGGAAATGATCCCTGGTTGTACTTCAGCTTGAGGTACTGAGCTCAGGGATGGATTTCAGAGGACACTGAGGGCTGACCATTACTCATACGCTCTTTAGCTCTGTTTTATGTGAACCCGCAGATTCTTGTAACCCTTGCACTTATCTGGCCCTAATAATCACAAATTGAGGTTTAAACATCTTTTAGTCGACGATCCCAGGCAAATATATTATAGTAGTTTGTCAGTGAATTAAGGTGATTTCTTAGAACAGCAAGGCATCATCAAATTTTTGGAATAGAAAAAATCAAGGTGAGATTCTGTCTGGCTCTCTCCCTCCTTGCCTCTCTCTCTCTCTCTCTCTCTCTCTCTTGTTCTCTCTCTCTCTTTCTCTCTCTCTCTCTCTCTCTCTCTCTCTCTCACACACACACACACACACACATGAGTTGGGGCAAGGGTCAGTCTATATCTACAGCATTGTGGCTGACTTCTCTCCACCCTTTCCTTGATCACACCCATTGTGCACACATAGCTCTCATCTTTACTGCGTACCCCGAGGGAAGCAGGGAAATGCAGGAAAGGAACATCTGCTTTGATATCACACTTTCTTATTTTGTCTCCAGAAATTCTGTGTGAACTGGAGGACAGAGTTTTTACCCCCATCTGTTCTTCATCACAGAGTTCTTAATTCACATTTGTAAAATGAACATTCTTTCAAGACATCTCTATTTTCTCAAACCATCTCTCTTTATGTCCCTTTTGCTTAATTAAAAAAAAAAAAAAAGTGTACTCACCAAGCCCTTCTGAGGTCAGCTTTCTGCCGTCTGAGAAGAAAATTGTTCAAAAGAAAAGAGTACTCAGTTTTGTTCTAGACTCCTCTGTGTCCTGAACCATACCAGTGAATTTGGAAGGTAAGAACCAGCAACAATACCAGCCAAAATAAAAGTAAAATAAATAAGGACATTTTGAGATTCCTCTGTGATCGGTGTGTGTCCACTGGGATAGCTGTGCCCTGAGCAAACTCCAGGTAAACTTATCCAGGGGTAGTCATGTCATTCATGAACAGAAGCAGGGTCACAAACCAGTGTGTTACAGTTATGAACTCTCTGGTAAAGAATAAAAGTTTTCTGTTGCCCCAGCTTGATATCATTCCCTATCACTGGGAAGGACTAGGAACGTAGTAAGTTCACCCAGTGCTTCAGTAGAAAAATATGTCCTGAAAATTGCATAGCAAAATAGATTAACAAATAACCTGCCTATATTCTCTCATTAGGTATTAGATTTCACACATTTCTGGAGAAAGATAAACCTACCATGCTTATGGATTTTTTCTTTAAGCAGACCTAAATGGTTTTATAAGGCCTGTCATTGGAAACCAATATGAAGGAGCGAGAGAAAGAAATCGACCTGCTGCCACACGAGAGACCTGAAATATTAGATCGTTCCGGGAATGCAGGTACCACTGAGCATGCCAACCCACTCTCAGCTGAACTCGGATGGAGGCAAGAGTGACAGCTATTTATTACGACAGAAAAC
Source organism: Lutra lutra (assembly GCF_902655055.1). NCBI lineage: Eukaryota > Metazoa > Chordata > Mammalia > Carnivora > Mustelidae > Lutra > Lutra lutra. The sequence goes on from NC_062284.1 coordinate 121,447,266, forward strand.
AGGGTATGCACTTTAAAGATCAGCAACATGATGTAAATATTGACTCGCCTCAATTTTTAAGCCACTGGAAGGGTGTTTGTAATGTTAAACCCTCCTTCTGCAAATCGCTCCTGTCAACACAGGATGGTGGTGGGGGGGGTTGGATATTGACAAGAAATGAGAAAAGCTTTGGCCGTGGGAGTATTTGTATTTTTTCTCATTTAAAATACATGCAGATTGGGCGCCTGGGTGGCTCAGTGGGTTAAGCCGCTGCCTTCGGCTCAGGTCATGATCTCAGGGTCCTGGGATCGAGTCCCGCATCGGGCTCTCTGCTCAGCAAGAAGCCTGCTTCCCTCTCTCTCTCTGCCTGCCTCTCCGTCTACTTGTGATCTCTCTCTGTCAAATAAATAAATAAAATCTTAAAAAAAAAATAAAAAAATAAAATACATGCAGATAAGTTCCTAAGTCCCCATGGAGAAGTGGAGAGCCGGACTTTCAGTTTCTGGAGCGGACTGACATTCTTTCACTATCTCTCCATAAGGGGAAGACCTCACTAAATCGCGTTCATCGCAGAGAAAGATCACTGTGCTAATAGTTTAGCGTGATGATTCCCATTTAACTTTCCCAAATGAAAGTTTATCTTGAGTTCTCCTTTGAGTCCATCCTGGAGATTTTCAAATTTGATGTTTGAGGAAAAGTACTGGAAACTTAGAAGATGGCATCTGGGTCCTGCTCTTACAAATCTGTCTCTCTGAATGGCTGTGATAAACTCTTCATTCCCTGGGGGTAGAAAGAGGTTTCCTCTAGGGTGAGCAGAGGAAATCCTTTTGTTTTCTTGGCTAGTTTTACTGACTCATGAGGGCATCAGTAGTAGTTCACTTACCTCAGCGTCTCTGACTTCTTATCTTTAAAAGTGCAAAACATTTCCTTGACACCTGCCTTAAGTCATTGTGTTAGGACTTGATTTAGAAGCACACAGTTTATTCGGCTTTAAAAGTGAAGCTGCTACAAGTTTTAAGTTTTCATGCACTCAGATTCTTCTGCTACTCTCCTCTGATGAATGCCAGGGGGGCTTTAGGGCACATCCAGAGTGGTACTGTTTCAGGTCAATTTTCAAGACAAATGAATTGTGGAATACAGTTATTCAAGTACCTACACTCTTTTGTCAAAAGGTATAAAAAAAATGAGATTCAGGTCATACTCTAGAACACTTTGTGCTTCTATACAACTCTCTGTCCCAAGTATAAAATCATGCAGCAAATTCTGGGTCTAAACCCCTGACCCATTTTGGTGTGTGTGTGTGTGTGTGTGTGTGAGGTGGCACCTACCAGCCACTCAAGGTCATTCAGCTTCACAGAGAAAGACAATATACTGAGGTGCAAATCCATAGCTGCAAGATGGCTCGGAGGAGTGTATCAGTTTGTTATCAAGTGATGGCTCACCATGGGCAAAGGGTCCCCAAAGCAGTCTTTCTTGGCAATTTCTTCTACTTTCTTCCGATCTGTTTAATAAACCATTGGAGCCTCAGCCCTGAGTCTGGACATACTTTTGGAAAGTTAGCATTTGAATTTGGGACAGTTTGTCAACTGGATGTTGGAGGGGCTGGGAAAGAGGAAATTTAAAGGGTGCCTGGCTGAGAAATGAGAGAGGGAAAGCATGATGGTAAGGTAACAGACACACTTGTGGCTGTACTCTCACTGTCCTATGATGACCTTGAGCAAGTTTCCCAATCTCTTGGAGCCTTAATTTAACACCCTCACTCTTGTCCTCCTTTTCTCTCATCTCTATTTCTCTCACTGTGTCAATCTCAGCAGCTTTTGTGTGATTAGTAGTATTTGCCAGTCTCCTTGGGGAAATAATTCCACTGAGGCAGACTTCAGGCCACTAATGTGGAGCCAGTGAATGCGGATTTGGGACAAGGTGTGCACAGATGGCTCAGAGCAGCTGGTGTGAGCAGTCTTGGCACATACTGCCAGACCAATGAAGGTTTGGTTATAACACGTGGAGAAGGAGTGAGAGGATGCAGTTACCCTTACAACAATTATGTAAAACAGAAGGTTCAGAACTCTGGAAACTGTGAGAGGAGAGAACATCTCTTATTTTTAAGACCATGAGAAAGCTGTGTATCTATCCTGGTATCAAGACTAGGCTCTTACCTATGAAAAGGGTAGATAATTTATAAGAAGCTGGGCCAAATCTAGGTAATTTGTAGCTGGTAAACATTGTCCCTGGCTTTCTTAAGAGCAGATTCGATTAAACTTAATTATTTTCAGAAAAATGCCAGGCTCTGGGCTCTCTTATGCCAATATCAGATTATCCCTTCTCCCAAACTGTTTATGGGCTCTTGGAACGAACAGATATCCAAAGTCAATGTGATATAGCAGATAGGTAAGAGATAGAGTCCATGTCACAACAGAGTAGCAGACTACTCAGTTTACCTTGGATAGCTCAAGGCACTAAAGGGGAGTAGGGATTTTATTTAATCTGAAAGCATGAGTGGGGATTTGATAAGGCATTAGAAACATACAATCTTACCTGCAGATGCGTAGAAAGTGAACCAGTGTGGTGTGATTGGGGACCTGACAATACCTCAGTTTAGATGGGATGTAGAATGTGAGCAGGAGTGCCCATTCATGAGCACAGAGAAGTAGGAGGGTTCCGTACGTCTGGCACAGAAGAATATGGTTTTTAGCTTATAGAAATGGCTACACACTGGCAAGCAATGACATCACATCACTCATGTGGGATAACAGGGAGCCATATGGATGGCCCCATAGGTCTCATATTTGGCTAAATGGTGTTCTCCATACAACTAAATCTTCTTGCACCTAATTCTTAGGTTAATCATCACCTCCACAGAAAAGACTGCCTTCATTATCCTATTCACTTATTTTTTTAATAGAGCTTCTGATAAAAATAGTTTTCTGTTTTACAGATATGCATTTCAGTTTCAGGTTATAAAGAATATATTGCATTTGTTTTCCTTCATCTGAATTTAATTCGGAGCTTAAATATCCATCCTCCTAGGATAAGAGAACTCAAGTATAGCCATTTTGGAAGTTTCCTGGTCCAACAGTTCAAGAAATTTCCTGGGATAATCCATGAGATTTCTCATGTCATGAGATACCCCTCTTCCCAGCCTTATTTTCCCTCATGCTTCATTTGCACTATGTGGAGGGCATTAAGAAATTTGGGGAAATTAGGACCCAGCCTCCACATAGAGCACACAGCCACTCATTCTCAGATACTACCACCCTCCGAGGCGCTTCCTGAGAGTGTGGCTATTAGGGAGACCCTTGGTTCTTTACCAAGGTTGAGGAAATCCCATGCTTCTTCTATTTCAAATAAGTAGAAAGGAAAACACAGGAAAAGATACACAATTATTTTTTTTAATTTAGTCAAATTTTTATTGTTTTGGGGTACATGTCCCACCCACTGGGCTGAGGACCTTGGGGGAATAAGTTCTCCTTGTTCCCCAAGCTACTGGCACAATGCCTGGTGCACAACTGGGTTTTTATTAATATGTGTTATATAATTTAATTTATTCTAACTCACTAAAGACATTTTTACTAACTGAATTTTGCCAAAAAAAAGAAACCTAAATATAATCATTTGGTGCTTAACAAGTATTTTACAATGAAATAGTTGAAATAATCTTAAACACTCTGACTAGTTTCACTTACCACATCACATGTGAGTGTTGTTATAAAACATTTGTGAGACAAAAACTGAAAGGTCAGGAGTTCTAGATTCATTTTTCCCTCTCTTTGAAACAAGATATTAGGGTCCTTAAATCATGAATATAACGAAGTCTTTATGTTATTTATCTACCTCCCAAGAAGACTGATTTTTTTTTTAACCTCTTTAAACCAAAATATTTCGCTGGTTTAAAAAAAATAAATAAAAGGACACTGAAATAAAGTTTTTAAACCCTCCCCTTATATTGAATTTTCCATATAAGTGTGAACAATTAAAGATACTGATTTTTTCTTTCCACAAATTGATGGCCTTAAAATGCTCATTAACTGGAAGTTATATGGGTGCATAGCTAGTCAATAAAGGGTAGACTCGCCAGTGACAAGCAGAAAAGTTCACAATTAGCATAAAACCAAAGAAATTGACCAGAACTGCACTTGGATACCACTCTTAAGTTGGAAAATTTTTATATTTGTTCATACTCTGACATCTTTTGACTCAGAAAAATCACCTTTTTCCACTTCAAACTATCCGGAGAAGGGTGTTATTTTAGAGGGTTGCTTATAGGATTTTGATTGGCAGCATTTCCCACATCCAAAAGCACTCATAGGTGTTTTTATAATCATTATACTAAATTAATTGTGTTTGACTGTTCAACAATTAACTATACTAACCTCTGTTCTGTTGTGATCTTTATTTTGTAGGCATGCAGCTAGTATATTCTCCTGTAGACACACATGGTGTCATGAAGAAGGGCAACCACTTTGGATTTGGGAAACTTTGTATTGCTGGCAGAAGAAATTGGGCTAATCTCCATGTCATTCAGGCTTAGCTTTCTCTGAGATAATCACACTCGCTCTTGGAGTTGTTTTTAAGATCAAAATATTCAAATGTAGCGGTCTGAAAATTACTTTGGACATTGCCCAAATGGAGGGGTCCTGGGGGCCTCTTCAAGCCTCTGGAGGATATGGTGGAGTGTCCATTGTCTTTGTCTCAATGGGCTCTTCTCCACCACAACATCCTCAGCTTGTATCAGTTGTAAAATAGACTGGTCTTCTGTGTGATTTTTTTGCTTCACAACAAGATTCTGCTTTAGAGCTGTTTTTGAACATTGCCAAATGAATATATAAAAATATATATAAAATACCGTGTGAAGAGTCAAGAAATGTTATTGTGTTATTTTTAACTGTGTTCTCAAGTGGGCTTCACTATTAACAATAAATAATATATTGAAGAAAAAGATTTATAAGTGTAAGAATATTTCAGTTTCTTTTGACGTGGCTGCCCAAATATTATAGTTCATACCTTTTAAGTTTTTAGGTATGTAGCTCAGTACTAATTGTTATGTTTGATCAAATGTGACTTATGCATGCATATGTTGCAGCATTGATTTTTAAAAACTGATTAACACCATCCAGGAGGCTGGCTGATCAGCCAGTAGGAGTGTGTGTTGCCTCTGCTTACCTAACTGTGATCTGAAATATGCGTTTTAAGAAAAATAAGCCATAAACCCAATAGTGCATTACAGGGATAATTCTTAATATTCAGTGTAATATAACACTTGGCACATTCATTTAATTTGAACTTTGAGTTAACAAAATCTGATGTTGTTCATCGGTTGTATATACAGACTTTATAGTTTTAAAACAACGATATGATAATCCCAAAGTCCCAGATCCTATTTGTTTTGAAAGAGTGACACTCACCATTTGGACACATCAATATTGACCTTGGATTCTTTGGAGTATTTTTGCTAGGACTCCCGGCTTTCAAAGACCATGTCGTAGGAAACAAGGTATTTACTGAAAACAGTGTATGGTTTTAATAAAAGAGGGACATCAGATAGATTTAGTCTTGTAAATTAGGAGCTTGAACAACCAAACAGACACCAAAGCTATTCTGTGGATGACTCTGACTTTTGAGCAGGTCTTCATTTCCATGGGAGGTCTATCACATTGGTCCTGCAGACGTTCTTTGATACAGAGACTGATACTACATGGATGCAGTCAGTGTAGACACAGGTTTAAGTTCTCTTACATTTTTTTACCTCGTTTCACTTTCATATTTCATTTCCTTAAATATAATCAGGGAAGATAGTTACCTCCACCAAAACAGATTGAAAGAGACACCAAACAGATGTCACTTAACTCCTACAGAAGAACGCAGGGTTGGAGAAACACTACAAAGCTGTCATAATTCAATAGCTGAACACCAGTCAAGAATTCAGTTCCTAGAGGACCAATAAATCACTTTTCAGAGAAAGGGGCTCTGAGGATCAAGGAGGGGGATGATGACTCTGAATTTTGAACAAGACAAATAATCCCATTCATGTAGCCCAATGGACTATCTTCAATCCTCTTCAGTGTTTAAATTATGTTGCTATGTTTTGCACGGGAATTCTGTTAAATAGAAAATGATATGACTAAATCAAGCAGGCAGAGACCAGGGAGAAGAGCAAAGAGAGAGAAGTGGGTAGAAGAAGCAGAGGGAGAAAGAATGCACAGCTCTGCGAATTAGCGGTTGTTTGTAGAATAACGGGTGTTTGAGGAGGAGAGGGGCGGCCGCCATGAATGTAATTTGACATTTGCTGGGAGGTAATCTGGGGACAAAAAAGCCACAGAAAACATTTCCATTTTGCGTTACTCTATCAAATGGAAATAAGGAACTATATATACATTCATGGTATATCTACAGATTATGCCTTATATCCTCATAGGAACTCTCAAGAATTAAAAGGGTGGCACTTCTCATTCTCCTCACAGTAAGGATGAGAAAACAGGTCTCAGGAATCACTGTCTCTGGAGGTCACCTAATCAATAAACACCAGAACCACCCCCTCCAAATCCTGTTTTCTTTCGGCCTCTTATGCCAAGTGGCCTTCATGTGTCCTTTCTTCTCTCACATGGATCACATTTGGTCTGAAGAGTGGAGAAAAATACTTGGGCAATTTACTCTAGAAACCATAATCCAAAAAAAAAAAGAAAGAAAAGAAAGAAAAGAAAAAAAAAAAAAGTAATAACCCTGGCAGGGACAGAGTACATTCATACACTCTACCTGTAATCTGGGGAAAACACTGTCTCCCATCTCTGGATATTAGGTGCTCTGTGAAGCAGGAGATGAAGAGGAGATTGTATTTATGGACAACTTCACATTAAGCTGTGCTGGTCTATCATCAAGGAGGGAAGCATGAATGGGGAGGGGTTTTACCTGATAGCTTTATTAAGAACTAGACCAAAGCCTGGTGGATGGTTATTTCCCTAAATTGTATGACTTAGCAATCATTTTACATCGATATTGATTATACAGTATATGTGTACTCCTGCTGATTAGATGGACTGCTTCACTGAAGTTTCCTGGAGAGTAGGAAAATGCACTTTGAAATGAGTTTTATTTGCTTCTTCTTCACATAATGAGAAATCTCATCTTTTTCCTTTAACTAGTCCAATGAAATTGCCAGAAAACAGAATTTGGAAGGGCTTTCCTTAATTCTATCTTCTTCTTGGCATAATCAGATCCTAAAATCCTGAGTATCAAGAAACCTTTTATTTTCCATTTTGTATTTAGGAACTGAAAAAGTGATGGCTTATAGTTGGTTTTGCTGTATGTAAGTCCTGAAAATTCTCACAGCAAGTGCATGTCAAAAAGACAGAGTAAGCTTACAATTAATTGATGTAACAGAGGGCCTTTTTGGCATAATAATTGCTTTCTCTGTGCATGTTAAGGCTTTGAAAACTCTAAAAAAAAAAACCCCAAAGATTTCTACTATTATTAAATATTATTCCCATGTCTGCCAAGAAAATTTTTCCTTAATTGATTTTCTTAAGGTTTTGTTAATGATATCTCTATTTGTAAAATTCTCTCTCATATCACACAAGAGTTTCTTTCAATTTTAATGAAACTAACTCTAATTGATGTATCACTCTGGAGCACTGCAATTCACACTATCCATGGTTCTGATCTCACTTTAAAAATCAAAATATTGGGGCGCCTGGGTGGCTCAGTGGGTTAAAGCCTCTGCTTTCGGCTCAGGTCATGATCCCAGGGTCCTGGGATCGAGCCCCGCATCGGGCTCTCTGCTCAGCAGGGAGCCTGCTTCCTCCTCTCTCTCTCTGCCTGCCTCTCTGCCTACTTGTGATCTCTGTCTGTCAAATGAAATGAATAAAATCTTTAAAAAAAAATCAAAATATTGTGTGATACAATTAAAAAGGGCATGATATAACCTCAATCTTTTAACTCAAGTGCAACTCTTCGTGCTGATCTGAACATCAAGCTTCCTTTTGCTCCGGTTTTAGACATGACTCATCTTAAAAAAAAAAAAAATAGTGTCTAACATTGTCTTTCCTACTGCCTATAACTCATTCTTAATCCTTAGCTCATAAATCAGAGCTTTTACCTTTCTCAGCTTCTGAAAACAAATCCAAACCTTCATAAATGCATTTTCTATTGATCCAGCACTTATGAAAACCTTTACCTTTTAACCAGTGTCAACCATTCACGCCTAACTCCCAGATAAATCGCAATTTCAAACTGAGATGAGCTAAACTGGTTCAAGCACATTCTGAAATGGCATCCCCCTTCCTGGGAAAACAGTTAGGATTTGAAGGAAAGATCAGTCTAAAAGAAGAGCCCCGTGCTTTCCCTAGATCACAAAGGGAAGTTTTTGCATTGCACATTTCTGAGGGGATGCATTTAGTCAGGGGAGGAAAGCAGAAAGAGATCCTACTGTTGGAATCGGAGTGAGCTCATAGAAAGTCAAAAGATCATGAAATGACACAATGGGCACATGGGGAATTTTGCCTGGCTGGACAAAGCAATTATGTTGCTGACTCACAAACCACCTGATTAAAAGAGATTGGGGGAGGACAGGTGGAACAGTCTTAAATTTAAGTTGAATAATGATGTGAGAGGTAGTAGCCACAGTGTCTTTATGTGAGGAATGCTGTCATGGAGTCCTGTAGTAGTGGCCAACGAAAGATTGTATGGGATAGGACCAGTGACTTTTGCAAGGTCTGTTCAGTGCTGGGGAGAGAAAATAAAAGATACAGTGGTGGAACCATCACGTAAAGCAACCTTTGGTCAGAGTCTGGCTATTTGTCAAACTTTCCCATAGAACATCCCAGTTTGTTGAAAGAATGAGTGAATGGCTTGGTTACATGGAATGTTGGGGGGCCAAGAATAGCTTTATTGTCAATAGATAAGTTGTGGGAAGATAATATCTAGGAAATGGGCAGGGTGAATTAAAGAAGAGTACAGTGGACTTGTTTTGAGTTATTTGTCCTGCATGCTCAGGATATGACCAAAGAATTCAGATTAATTTAGGAAAACTCCTGTGTTCATGCCTGGGGAGGCAAGGTCTAAAATTTTCTGTAAATTGAAACTTGTGTTTTAGCACACAGTAGAAGGTGGGATTCCAGAGATTTGTGAAGTACTCAGAGAAATTATTTCTTTCCCACTCTCACATGAACTGTATCAACAGAGCAACTGTAAAGTTCATTGGGGACAGACAGAATCTCATCTTTGCCAGCCTTGCCCTCTTCCAGATTTAGAAACTTCACATTTTAATAAAATCTCTGTTGGAATTAAAACATTTTGAGGAACCCAGCTGAACAATTCTGATGAACATTCATTAATGATAAAATTTTAACTGGACAATGGGATATGTTTTCTAAATTGGGGCAGCAAAACTATGAAAATACATATTCATACACGTGCAGAATTTTTAATATTTAATTTGGGGGGGGGGAAGGCATTGCCTTGCTCTGCAAATGTCAACAGTTGCTACCAGCTTCCATCAGCTGGAAGATGTCTGTGAAAGCAATATGTGCAGGAAACATCAATGCATCTGATCAACTATCTTGTAAGTCAATTTACTGGTCTTCTTTATTTTACACTCAGGCTTATCACTCATTTAACCCGAATTTCACAATTCTGAGTCTTACCACAGGCAAAAATTAAATTTTTCCTATCTTCCTTATATTCATTTGGCTCATAGGCATACTTGAATCTTGGGCTTTTGGAGAGAAGCTATGTCTTTGCATATAAATTTGCTACAAGTGAAAAAATAATAACATAAAATAATATCTGTGTTAACAATAACTTAAGAATGATTAATCTCTTCTAAATGTAAGCATTTAAATCTGGTTTTGAATTTAAATACTTGCCTTTTCTAGCTGAAGTCACTGCACTGAAAATAGTTTGGACCACTCAACTCTATAAAATAGGCTCAGAAACTATTCTCCTATTATCTCCTTCTCCTTCTCCTTCTTCCTCTCCTCCTTATTTTAAGAAAAGGAAAAACCTACTTGCAAAAACTTACACAAAAATACATTTCTCAAATAAACAATTGAGCAGGTAAGATTTTGTTTCTTTTTTAGTTAGACTGTGATGTGTTTCAAAATGTCCCATTATGATGATGGATTTATTTTATTTCTCGATAGGTCCAGTAATTTTTGTTTCATTCATATGAGGCTACTTTATCAAGTAAATGCATTTTATCTTCCTGGCAAACTTCTCTTGGTTACTGCTACATCAAGGAGACAGATAAAAAAGATACAGAGATTTCAGCAATAATTAATAAGCATGATCTAATAAGAAGATGGCAATTCTGGGAAAAAATAAAAACAACAACAACAACAACAACAACAGAATAGACATCTTTTTTGACCACTATGGTAGATTTTACTACTGTTTCTAATCATAGGATTCCTCACCTATAAGAGAATTATTTCCAACTGTGTAACGCCTCCAGAAAGAGTGAATCTATGTTCCTGCTCCAAGTCAAGAATAGTTAGTAATTTGCTTTATGAAAGAGATGTTTACTAAATTTACAGTAAATATCTTTTACAGCTCTATGGTTTCCTACTCTCTAAATGATGGTCTCTTTCTCTCTCTCCCACTACACAAACATAAGTTTTAAATATACACATAATCAAATTCATTGATTTTTTTCTTCACTATTAGTGTGTTTTGCATACTTTTATGAAATCTTTTCCTATCTCAAAACATGAAGGGATTTTTTTCTGTAATATATTCTAAATTTGAACATAGCTTTTATGCTGTATATTCGGTGCTCCTTTATAATTGCGTTCATAATCCATATGGAATTGATATTTTGGGTATCAAGTAAGGGTTAATGGTCTTTGCCCCCTTCCTGACTCGGGACATCAAACTGCTCTCAAAAGTTTATGGAAAAGACTCCTTTCTCCTCATTATTCTGAAATGCCACTTTTCTCTCAATTAAGTGTCAATGTAGGTTATGTCTGTGTGTATGTGTTTATCCTTGCTCCAATACTATACTATTATAGTTGTAATAACCTGTATAAAGTTTTATACTTTATAATTATACATATAATTATAATATTATAAAATATTATAATCTATGTAAGATTGCATGTTTTCTTATCATTGTTTTCATCTTCCAGATAATTTCAGCTATTTTTAGTTCTTTGCATTTCCGTATGATATTTTAAGTGGCTTGTCAGTTTATACATACACACACAGAAATGTGTATGCATACATCTAAGAAGATACTTGAAACGATTCATGGAGATGCATTTGTAATAGCTCCAAACTGGAAACAAGAGAAATTACCATAAGACAAATTAATTGTGGTATATATTCACACAGTGGAATATTATATAGAAATAAAAATGAATGAACTACACCTATATGACACCACATGAATGAATCTTAAAAACATAATTTATTTCCAAAGAAGCCAAACAGAATGTAATACTATATTTATCCACTAACACAGTATTTAAAAGCAGTCAAAATTAAAACTATACTGCTAAGATGTGCATCCATTCTTAGATGATAGAAGTATAAAGCACAACAAGTAAGCAATTATCACTAAAAGTAGTACATTGATTTCATTCAGGGAGAAGAGGAATTTGGGGGACCACTGGAAAGAAAAGCATGTTCTATTTCTTTGTATGAGCATTGTAATATTTTATATAGTTGCACATTTATATTTTATGCACTTTTCTGTAAGTATATTTCACAGTAAAATAATGTTTTAAAAAATGTGTATAGACTTGCAAATTGGGAAGAAGATCCAAGATACTTTTGAAAAAGCAGGTTGAGGAGAGGTGATACAAAGGCATGACAAAGTATCAGTAATTAGGACAATGTGGTGTTTATGCAAGGAAGAAAACATTGACCAGCTGAAAAGAATAGGGAGCTCAGAAGCTGACTCACATAATGAGAATTATTATATGAAAGAGATAACATAGCAAATTATTGAGAAAGAAAGGAGTTGTTCGACAAACGCAGATAAGAAATTTTTTATGCCTATGTTAAAAATCAGACCTCTAGCTCACATCATGCACAAAACCAAGCTCCAGATGGATTAAGCATTTAAATACCAAAAGATGAATTTTGAAACTTCTAAAAATAATAGATGAACACCTTTCTCACCTGAGGATATGGAAGGATTTCTTAAGCAAACACAGAAAGTCCAGAGCATAACTACACAGATTAAAAGCCTTGACTTGAACAAAATTAGATAGTTTGGTTCATCAAAAGACAATAACTTAAAAACTGGGAGAAAATATTTGCTGCACTTTTAATCAACAAAGGATTCCTACCTGTCAGTGAGGAAAGGTCAATGGAAGTAGACCTGACCATGTAAGTAACAGACATATGAATAAACATCCATCTCACTAGTAACCAGAAAAATGAAAATTAAGGACATAACAAGAAACCATTTTTCAATCATTTGATTAGAAAAAGCTAAAAAGTCTGACAGTCCCCATTGTCAAAGTACTGTTGTATACATTTTTGGTGAAAGTGTATGTCAGTTGGGGCACCTGCGTGACTCAGTGGGTTAAAGCCTTTGCCTTCGGTTCAGGTCATGATCTCAGGGTCTGAAGATCTAACCCTGCATTGGGCTCTCTGCTCAGCCGGGAGCCTGCTTCCCCTCCGCCCCCCCAGCCTGCCTCTCTGCCTACTTGTGATCTTTGTCAAATAAATAAATAAAATCTTAAAAATAATAAATAAAATGTTAAAAGAAAAAAAAGAAAGTGTATGTTAGCTTCAGAAGTGAGTTGGGGGAAATTGGAGGTGGAAACAAACCATGAGAGACTGTGGAATCTGAGAAACAAACTGAGGGTTTTGGAGGGGAAGGGGTAGAGGTTGGGTGAGCCTGGTGGTGGGTATTATGGAGGACATGTACTGCATGGAGCACTGGGTGTGGTGCATAAACAATGAATTCTGGAACACTGAAAAGAAATAAAATAAAATAAAATAGAAGAAAATAAGAAAACAATTTTCAGTTGTCTGGTAAAGCTGAATATTCACATAACCTCACCTCGCCAATCTAGAGAGGTAAGTATGCTGTGTGATTTTATGTTTTATTTATTTATTTATGTGTGTGCATATGAGTGCATGTATGTGTGCATGCTAAATATATATTTGAGTGTATATATGTATATATAAAAACATGGAATATCCTCAAATAGATAGATAGATACAGATATGGTATCTTTGTGTTTAGGCATATATACGTATACATGTTATGTATGTATATGATAAACACAAAATTCAACAGTGTGGCAAATTCTAGGGAAGATGAGAACATCAGGGCATGATATGGGAGAAGAGCACATTAAGCTATTAAAAATATTCTAGTTATGGGACGAGATGATACTTCCACAGTAATTTATAGTAGCATTGAAAATAAATGAAAGAGTGAATAAATCAATGATGACAAAACCCTGAAATTGCGTATTTTATCTCTATGTTAAAACCATTTTTGTCAGGGCTTCCTTCATTAGACAAGGACTGGTCAAACTGTAGATTTCCATCACTAAAACTCCTACTTAGAGACTATCAATGTGCGCTATTCTACTTTCTTTTCCATTACAAAGCTACATGTAGACCTTTTACTAGCTACGTAAATTGGGGCAGTTATTTAAGACCTAAAAGCTCACATTTCTTCTTCTGTGTAATGGAATAAAATATATCTACCTTGCCAATTTTACAAGGTGGTGGTGGGTTCAAAGAAACAATATAGGAGAAAGCTCCAGGAACACTGATGTAAGCTGTTAACCTATTATTTCTATTAGAACGATACTCATGAAGCATCTTAATGCAGGTATCATCAGAAATTACACTCCAATTTGAATGCAATATATTGGCTACTGATAAATTTAAAGCTGAGTCCATTCACAACAAATACACACTAGTAAGCATCTTCTGGATACAGAAGACCACATGCAGTTTGGGGGTAGGGGAACATCTCAGTAATACGTGAGCAGCTCTGCTCAGTAAAGGTAAGTAGCCAGTTAGGCAGCTGATGCATGCCAGTCCAACTTTACAGTGACTAACCAATAAGTCATCCTCACTACTGCTACTGCTTCCAAAAGTTATTTTCTCCTTAATCTCCCTCTTCACTCTGTAAATCCTGTCTTATCAGCTCTCATCCCAAGAGCTCTCCCTTTCTCATTCAGAGGGCTTGGAGTGGAGCATTTACTATTTCTTTTTGTTTAAACTGATTAAAGTCTTAATTTCAAGGTTGCATTCTCTTTTATGTGGATCTATTACTTTATGTGCAAGATGTTTGCTTGAACATTCAACTCAGATGCAACTTGATAAACTGAGGTTAGACCATTATGGATTCTTTTCTTATTCAGTGAGAATAAGCTCATTTCTCTCTATCTCTTTTCCATAATAAGGTTTAACAGCCTATTGTGGTTGAAGCAGGCTAAACTGCTTTATGGGGACTGGGACTGGGAGTGTTTCTAGGCAAGATTTCAATAGGAGGCTTTATATTGCTAAGAAAACCCGAGATAATTGCCATGGCATTTCCCTGTTATCTTCCTATTTCAGTATCTGCATCATTTTTCAGAAAAAGAGTCAGTGATTTTCCAAACTGGCAGTGGGAATTGGAGCAAACTTAGATATATATATATATATAGAAGACGTTAAATGACAGATAGATAGATGATAGGTAGATGAAGAGAGAAAAAGAGAGAGAGAGAGAAGTATCAATATCATCCTAGGTTTTTTAAATTGTTTGAAAGTTAATTCAGCAAATAATTACATAAATATTCAAATTTTCCTGAGTACCGTCTTCAATTTTTTTTTCTTAAGTGAGAGCCAACTTATATTCTACTTGGTTTAATATTTTAATCATATTTTAATCTACCAGACTTGAAAACAAAATGGGGAATAATAAAGTGAAATGATGTAATCAAAAATAACATCTTACAAGAAAAATAAGAATAAACTTCTTTGCAAGAAGATTTTTATGCTCTCTAAGTCATATTCTAAATTGGTTCCAAGAAGAAAGTGATGTTGTCCTCTTACGCAAACACTGCTCCCTTATTTTTTAATGTGCCATTAAATTTGGAAATTTAATTTGTCTGTTGGCATAAAGTTACTGTATGTTAATACCTTTTTGACTAGGCCATTGTGCTTGTCAAAATCAACAATTTATTTGAGTGCAAGGGATCTTTCAAGGATGAATAGTAAGAGGTCTTACTCATATTTTGGTGAGAACAGGAGCTGAGAATGCTAATACTCACCTAATCCTTGTGTAATCCTCATATAGGCAATTTAATCTTTTTTACATAGTATTCTTAACCCTGAGATTAACTATGAAAAGCATAAGTAAAAGATGATATCGCTTTATAATTAATACTTGGATCTAGGGACTATTAAAAAAGATTTCTCAGCATCTTCTTTGCTAGCTCATGGTCCTTAGTCTGATATGTGTATCAGCTGGTACCGACTACAACTTTTCAAAGGTCCATAACCTTCAGAAGTGACAGAAACCAAATTCAACATTGGACAATGAGATGCTCAGTCATTTAATGGTATAATTAGAACCTCATCTCTATTTGGGTATTACCACCTACCACACCAATCTACAATGAGACTTATAAACACCCATGCTATCTTGAGGTCTCCTTCTAGAATCTCCATACTCTTGAGTTTCTCTAGAAAATAATACTTTTGCAAAAGGAAGATGTTGTGGTGCTTCTAAATATCTCAGATTTAAATTTCAGGACTTGAGAAATGCCCTTGGAGATTTCAGGGTCTAGACGCACAATTAAGAACATGGTTATTCACCTTTCCAAAGCGGTAGTTGGCTTAGGATGCATGAAGGGCCTTCCCAGCAGTTGGGTAATCACTTATACCTTTCACAACTTGTTCCCAGATCTCCTAAAATACTGCACAGTTTTCAGTTAGTCCTTAATAAATGTTGGTTGCATTGAATTGACTTAATGTTCTGAGTAAAAATAACTTTAGAAGTCAGGGATATTATCTGTTGCCTATAGCCCTGGTACAACCTTACACAGACATTTTGTACTTAATACACTGCGATTTTGGTTATGTGAATTTACATATAAGCTTGGGAAGTGTTATTGAAATGAGGTTAATATATGTCTTACAAACCTTTTTTTTTTTTTAAGATTTTATTTATTTATTTGACAGAAAGAGACACAGCAAGAGAGGGAACACAAGCTGGGGGAGTGGGAGAAGGAGAGCAGGCTTCCCATCCAGCAGAGATCCCGATGAGGGGTTTGATCCCAGGACCCTAGGATCATGTCCTGAGCTGAAGGCAGACGCTTAATGACTGAGCCACCCAGGATCCCCAACAATATCTTGCACTAATAATTACATCTAGCTTTTGCATATCAGCCAAAAGAAGTGAGTATTAGAGTCCAAAGGAGAATTTTTTAAAGATAAAAGAACAAAAATATTTAAAAGGCGATCATTTAAAGCAGAGCAAAACCATTAGGAAATTTAGAATTGACCAAATAATACTGCTGTCTTTTCTGTGGACAAGTAAGCATTAAGGGAGACACCACCTCATCTAACCCTGGGCCAAACAGCCTGGGGCCATGAAAATAGAGGCTTCCAGAGGACAGAACCTTGTCCTTTTGTTCTCTGCTTTTCTAAGATAAATAATTGGAGAACCACTCAGAGCCAGGAGGCTCATTCTTCTACATTCACTATTTCTACTTCAGATGGCTCCATATTTTGTTGCAAATCTATACCAGAGTGAAATCTTTATCCCTGTCTGGTTCCAAGAGGGGTAGAAAAGGATAGAAGAAGAGCCTATACTATATCTCTTATTTTAACCTCTGCCTTCCTATAAATGAGCTTCTTTTTTTAATAGCTTGCATGCCAGTATGCTTAATTTAATCAGCCTCAATCAAGTTGGGGAGGAAAGCAGGAATCAGAATGCTGAGCAGCAAAAATTCCCCTCTGTAATAAAAAAGTAGCAAGGAGGCTTTCATTACAGTTTGTGAAGCTCTAAGCAGAGTCAGATTCCATTTCTTAACAGATAGGTCTGGCTATGCAGCAAGTTCTAGAAACCCGAGGTCAAACTGAAAGGGAATGGAGGATTTTCTCAATTTCTAGGTATCCAATGTGTTCTTTGAATCTTCATAGCTTTGGCAAGAGAAAGAACAAAATTTTTTTTTCATCTTTGATAGGTAAAATCAGCTATTCCTAGAGGCATAGATAGCATCCTGCAGATAGCAGGAGCATGGGTTGAAGATAACATTATGTTACAAAGGACCATATACTTAAGATCACCGAACTTCAGTTTTTCTAAAATAATAATGATGCTCTTTCAGAGGTTTATAAAGGCTAAATAAGATTATATATGGTGTACACAAAAACAGCAGCCTCTATAATGAACATCTGTCTTTGTCTTCCCAGTATGACTTCCGCACAATTAGTTATAATAGGGAAAGTTATTTATGGGCCTGTACCTCTCTGGACCCTATATCCTGGTGGCATTTATTGGTTTGTAATTTGAGCATGTGATCCAGATAAGTCACTCATACTCCTTACCTGAAACTGATCCACAGTTGCTGGAAAGAAAAATAAGCTTCATTCTGCTACGCTTGTTAGGTTGGGTCTATGGTCCTGAAGCTGTTGGTAGTGATTGTCCCACCAAAGGGATGAGACCTACCCTGGGAGGCCAAACTGAGGTTTGGGTCTGTGTGGTTGGGAAGAAAGTGGAAGATTCTATGATCATTTTAGTTCTTGGTTCCAGCTGTGCCTGAAGCTACATCTGCCCTTGGAATTACCAGTTATATCATCCAGTAAATCTGCTCAACATTTTTTATTGCTGAAGCTAATTACATCAGGGTTCCATCACAGATAGTCTGAAGTACCCACTGAACGTGTTTGGGATTCCTTGGAACTGTACTGCAATCTTCAACCACATTTTGGTATAGATAGAAGGATTTTTGAAAAAATCTTCTCTGATTGTCATTTGTCTCTATCACAGTTGAGACTGGTCAGTGAGATGACAAAAAAGAAAGGAAGGGAGAAAGAGAAAGAAGGAAGGAAGGAATGAAAGGAAGAAGTTTAGTTTATGAACTGCTTTAAAAATAAAGTTGTAGCTCATGTTGCTTAAGTGTAAGCAAAATTGTTATTTTTAGGTGCACATGACCTAATACACAGGGTATATGGTCCTTATTATTATAAATTACAGTTTTTGGCAGCTAACCAAGCTTTATATGAATACCTCTTTGTCATTAACTAATTTATAATTCTGGTAAAGCTAGTTAACCTCTTGAAATTTCAGCTTCTTCTTCTGTAAAATGTGGGATTTAATAATATACAATTTCTGAAGTTGTTATACGAAATAATTTGGAAAGATATGTATTAGCTTAGCTAGTCTTTTATGCAGACAGTACCTTCAAAAAATGCAAACTGTTTCCATTGTTTTTTCAAAGGCTATGGACTCATTCTGGCTTTATCAACCCTTCCTTTGTTTGTTGTCATTGTTGTTTGTTTTGCTTTGTTTGTTTTAAACAAGGAATTACTTCCCTGCTTTGGGAAGTAGACCCATGTTTATGGATACAAATTGCCAAAAACCACATTCTGACTCTTTCCATTTGGTTTCTTCTTAGCTAGATACTCCATCTCCTCTTGAGCTTGTCTATTGCTTTTAAGCTAGGTTTACTTGATCAAATGTTTCTAACTTAATGTGGGTTTAAAAATGAAACTCAAGCCAGCTGTACTGATTTGGAGTCTATGAAGCATAATTATTTTTAGGAGACTCTGTAGAGGTTAACATCATTATTTTGATTATGAATCACATACAGAACACTTTATTTTTGCAAAGCGCTTTGGCATTATTTCATAATTTAAAGTCAAAAGCAACTCAGTGGGGGATGTGTCACCCATTACAGATGAGAAAGAAAAGCCAAAGGGAGCTAAACAATTGCAGAGTGAGTTCATCATTAACCAAAGTATTTGGGCATGGATTTCCTAAAGACTGTATTCATGCAAGACTGATTCAACCAAGGAAGTGAAAATTCATGCAACTGTACATCATTAGTTTGGCTGTCTCTCTTTTTTACCCCTACATAAACATTTTAGGAAGGGATTTAATTATCAGAAACAATCCATTTTCCCTGATGGTACAATAGTAACTTCCTTGACCACAGTCCATAAATATAAGAAATTAAAGAAACTGAGCCACACTGATTTAAATAATAACATTTCAAATTACTTAAATTTTCTTCATTTTGATGTAATGCTCTTCAACCATTAGTCAACCATCGCTACCCTGAATTCACTTTGGAACTGTAGCTTTCTCTATTCCTTCCTTATCTGTCCATTACTACCGTCAATTGACCATAGTAAGATCAGTCCTATATAATAAATTGTGAAATCTCGGAATATTATCTTGTTTTATGATGCCCTATTGGCTTAAGTCATACTTTCAGAAGAGAAAGGGCCTCATAAAATTTAAAGGCTGGATTTTTTTAAAGGCTTATTCAGTGGTTGCCCATATGCAAATTTGAGGTGAATGAGAAAAATCTCCAAATAGATCAAGTATCTTTATAGAAGATATATATATATATATATATATATATATATATATATATATAATAGATATATGCACACACATATATATACATATATATAATTATATAGATCAAATATCTTTATGTAATATATACATACATTGTATATATAAATATATAGACACAACATATATATATATATATAATATTTCATACAAAGAAAGCTTTCTCAGAGAATGAGAATTAGTTACTTCTGACTTATGTTGCCTGAGCAACATAAAACATTTTATTCATGAAATGGTATCACCTGATTCAAAGTCAGGCAAGAGATAATGAATTTCCTCAGAGATATTTACTTCACTATTGGCAGACAAGAGAAAATCAAATCTAAAGTGTATTATGCAGACTTGGTTCAAGTCCATGAAGAGAGAGAGAGAGAGATTCTAATACTTCAATCATTTAAACATAAAGCCTTAGTTCTCATTTTTGTTTTCTTTGTTAACTTTTAGATTGAATTGAATCACATGACCATCTCTGACTTCAGCAAATGGAATGGCAAATTTTCTTTGACTTGAATCATATGTATCCAGTGGAGCTGGGGATGAGTGAACACCACAAAACCAAAAACCGTGTAGAAAAAAAGAAGGTAAGAAGTGTTTTCCAAAGGAAATTCAACTAATACCAGGCCATAGAAACAACAAACACCTATTCAAATGAGTAACAAGACAACTATTTCCATTAACATTCATGATTTTGCCCACTTTATGTAACAGTTTATGAAGAAATTATGCAATCATGATTCTGTTTTGTTTATTGACTTATTTATGTCATTAAACGAAATTCCAGAAAAAAAAAAAAAAACTGAGACTGAAACATAGATCCTTCCTTGAATAAAATTTCTATTTAAACCTCCATTTACTTCTCAGAGAAAATGGCTCCAACTAATTTTCCTGGAACACACAGGCCATAAAATATTTCAACTGAAAGAATCTATTCCAGAAGACAGCAGATTCCACCATCTAATTGACTCCTGAAATGTTTTATTTGTTCTTTGGATTTTTACTGTCCCTATAATGCTTCTCAGGATTATACATTACACTATACTTGAGAGACCATTTCTAACCCACCAAAACTTAATTCGAGGCAGCCAAATTAAATCATCCCCGTGATTCAGTAATTTCCCAGGAAGACCTTCAGACCCCAAATTAAAAGAAGTCAACTTCAGTGCTTAATTGTTTTTACAGATTTTTTTTCTTCATTGATTTTAATTAAGGTTTCCCTTGTCTTGTGAGCTTAGAAGACTTTCATTATCTATTGAAATAACTTTATTTGAAGCCTGGTGGACCAACAAGTCACACAGACCTAATAGTTTTGCAGGAGCAAGTTACTCTGAAATATTGGGAAATAAGAATTCGCCTTCCCCTGTCAGTGACAGTTGAAAGTGCATATTGATTGCTATTAAATGTGTGTTGATTACCAAAGAGAAAGTGGCATTTCTAGGGAATATGGAATATAAGAAGAGCCCAAAAATGTGGGCAATGGCTGTGGGAAGAAAATTAGCTTCAGGCAGCTGACCTTAAGTCTTTCCGTAAGAAGTCTTAATTCTTCAAATGAGATAATTCATTTTCCATTGGATGACAGAGGACCTACAACCTTTATAATTATCCTTCTCTACTGCAACAAAACCAGTCAGTCTAGATCATCTTCTTCCTTCAGGGGCTGACACAAGCTAAGGATACAGGCAAGTTAGACTAGACTTCACATCCCTGGTCTGCCACTCACTAGCATGAAGCTTTGGATAATTCTGTATCATCTCCAAATATCAGGGTTACATCTGTGGAGTGGGAAAACAATATTACCTACTTTAGAATTTTTGAGTATTAACTCTGCAGAGGCAGTGCTTAAAGATGTATAAACATTATTGCATGACATGTGTAATAATTCAATTTTGTACAAAATAAAAGAGAGAAGGTGACTTCTATTTGCATAATGAGTAATCAGGAAAGCAGGGCCAAGACTAGGGTGAGGGAAATAGGCCTTCCTCTAGAACACACAATTTAAAAGGGGATCAAAAAACTCAATAACTGAAATAAATAGTATTTTAGTGTAAATTTAAAAAAAACACAAAACTAATACAAAATAACCCATGATGAATAAAATATTAAGAAGTGTTTAAGAAATATATTGTCTGGAGTGATATCCAGACATCATGACATATAAGACATACCTCATTTTGTCCTCTCTTTAACATTTAAAATTCAGCATCTGTCCACAAGTACAGGTACCACCTGAAGGTAAATAGTAAAGGTTGGGGGAGATGACCACTACTTCAAATGCAAACACAGCAGTGCGAAACTCCAAGGAACATGAAAAATCAAGGAAACATGACATCACCAGAAGAACATAATAATCCTCCAATCACCAAACCCAAAGACATGGGTATCTGTGATTACCTGATGAAGAATTCAAAACAGCTATTTTAAGGAAAGTCAAGGAGCTACAAGGTAACACAGAAAGACAATGCAACATAATCAGGAAGACAACAAAATGAGAGGTATCACAAAGAGATAGAAATCATAGCAAAGAACCAAATGTAAATGATGGAACTGAAGATTTCACTGAATGATATAAAAAATGCAGTAGTAATTATCAATGGCAGAATAACCAGACTGAAGTCGAATTCAGTGAATTAGACAACAGAAACTTGGAAACAATCCAGTCAGAGGACAATAAAGACACAAAGAAGGAAAAAGAGAGAGCAGCAACAAAGTTTATGGGATGTACCCGTATTAGAATCCTCAGATTTCTGGAAGGAGAGGAGAGAGGCAGAAAGTCCAGTTAAAAGACTTATGAAAGAGAATTTCCCCAACCTCGGGATAGTTGGGCTTCTAAGTTCGTGAAGCTAATAGATCATCCTGTTATTTCAATCCAAAACAATCTTCTCCAAGATATGGTAAAATGTCAACAATTTCTGTCAGTCACATCAGATACATCCAAAGCCATACTAAAATACTAACTTCCAGAATGCCTGCTTTTTATGTCACTTATATCCTGCCAGCTGTACTGGGCAGACCACTGAACCTCCACTCGCATCAACTATTGTATCTCTAAGAATATTGACTGTTCAATCCTGAGAGATTTGCTGCATGTCTGGAAAAAATGGTTTTATATTTTAAACTAAAAAATGCATGCACAATGGAAATTTCATGACTGTGGTAAATGCAAAAATATCTGTTTAAAGGGTTACCTAGGTGGTTCAGTGGGTTAAGCGTCTGCCTTCAGCTCAGGACATGATCCCAGCCAGGGTCCTGGGATCAAGTCCCATGACCTTGGGCTCCTTTCTCAGCAGAGAGCCTGCTTCTCCCTCTGCCTGCCATTCTCCCTGCTTGTGTTCTCTCTCTCTTTCTCTGACAAACAAATAAATAAAATCTTTAAAAGAATTATCTGTTTAAATTAGTGCGGAGGTTAAATAGGAAAAAGACTCCTTGTGCCACTGTGTGAGGAAGAAAATTTGTTGGATATCCCATTTATGAAAATGTAAGACTCTCTCCAGTTGTTCGGCTGGATCAACAGCTTTGGCCCCTGGAGGAATTGAGATACAGAGACATATCATATAATGTGAGTTCAAGTGGTACTTGAGTTTTATTCCTTTGTTCTGGAAGGTGTTATAAATTAAACCTTTAACTGCAGGGACTTGTCAGGTAACTTAGCTGAGCTGTACTTACCACTTCACATGGAATATTGACCAAATCCAATAACATTTAACAGCTCATACTGAAATCATTTTCAAAGGCATAAATATGCACAGAAGAACCTCCACCACCCCCCCGCCCCAAGGATGTTGCAGCAGTGAAGAAATACACAAAGACCAGGGATTGTCTGAGATATATAGGATTCACCCACCTCTCACAGTTAAGAGATCAATGTATTCAATCAACTACAATGAACAAGTCCAAGAGGAAAACTAGCCAAATGGTAGAGGCAAAAGTCTGGGTCATTACACACATATTAATCTTTTTTTTTTTTTTTTCTTGAAGGTTTGGCTTTTCATCAATTTATCTCCGAGTACCATCTCCTTCACTATTTGTAATTACTGAATTCCACACAGATATTTTTCTGTCAGAATGCTAAAGTTTGGTACAGTTTTGGGTTGTTTGTTTGTTTGTTTTTTTCTGCTTTGAAGATGGAATAAGAAGGAGGGAGATCAAACTTTCCCATGATCCCAAAGAGAGTTACCGGGGTTGTAATCAAAACTTCCCAGGCTTCTTCTGGCAATCCTGTGTCTGTGAATTTCACGTGCAAGAGATACTCTGCAATGAGCTCGGGAAAGAAGTAGAAGGGAAAAAGGCATACGTGAGGGAATCATGCTCAAGAGTTTAGTTCACTGGAAGACTAATAGTCCAAGTACTAAGTGCATCTGCTTGTGGCGAATTTCATCTTGGGCTTTACAGTACTGGAGATGATGTGACCAAGAGTACTAGGAATGAACAAAACTACAAAAACCAGCTTGAATTCTCCAGCTGTTTCAGGGTATCTGTTGTAGACACATCTTATCATATTGTGGTTCACTTTACTACGCTTTGCAGATATTCCATTATTTTACATATGGAGGGTTTGTGGCAACTTTGCATTGAGCTAGTCTGCAGGCACCATATTTCTGACACCATTTGCTCACTTCATGTCTCTGTCACGGTTCAGTAAATCCTGCCATATTTCAAACCCTTTTTCATTATCATTATTATATCTGTATGATTATCTGCCATCAGTGATTACAACTTGCTAAAAGCTCAGATGATGGTTAACATTTTTTAGCAATAAACTATTTGACATTAAGGTATGTACATTTTTCAAATGTATTGCTACTGCACACTTCATAGACTATAGTATAGTGTAAGCATAACTATAAATGCACTGGGAAACCGAATACTCATTGACCGGCTTTATTACAATTTCACTTTATTGTTGTAGTCTGGAACCAAACTCACAATATCTCTGAGGTATGCCTGTATTAAATCTGCCATAGGATGATAATGATATAGTAAAAATAGTGTTAACTGCAGGTGTTAGTACTTATTTTCTGAACACTGTGCTAAGAACATTACATGGATTAGGCCATGTGCTCCTCATGACAACTGTAGGATGTGAACAGCCTAATTATCACCATTTGACAGATGAAGAAACTGAGTCTCCTTGAGATGAAACAGCATCAACATAATTGCAAACAAATGGAACATGTGCTTTGAACTTCAATGGTTTGATGTGAAAATCCACACGCTTAGCCACAGCCCTCCAGAGATTTCCAAGGCTATAAAATATGGCTTGAATTATGGTTTTGTACTCAATTTATCTCTGTTAAAAAGTGTGCCTTAATGATTTGATGGCTTCTTCTTAAATTCTAACCTTAACTTTTAATTCAGTTCACCTTAAATTCACCTTATTAATGCCAGGACGACGGTGTAAGTGTTAGAAGTAATGGAAAACCTGGGGTGGGATTGGGGAATTTAGATTATGCCAGGATGTCCCGAATTCTAACACACTATCCAGGATCCTGCTTGCAAAAATGTATTCCACTCCAAATGGACTTGGAGGCAGAAACATACAAAACAAGGCAAAGGAAGGGAAACAAAACATTAAATTGGGCTTGAACCCTAAACCGTTATAAGGAATTCTAGTTGGCTAGGTTACAAGGTAGAAGGCATAAATATCTCAAAATAATTTAAATTCAGATCTGAAGATATAGCTAATTTCATGTATTTCTGGATTAGCCAGTCGTTTCAGATAAGAATTGTAGAATGTTTGCATAAGAATCACTGAAGGGTTTTTAAAACACAACTTTTAGGACTCGATTCCGGGGAGAGTATAATTCAGAATTTTTTTTTTTAAGATTTTATTTTATTTTATTTTTTGATAGAGAGAGACACAGCGAGAGAGGTAATAGAAGCAAGGGGAGTGGGAAAGGGAGAAGCAGGTTTCCCACTGAGCAGGGAGCCTGATGCAGGGCTTGATCCCAGGACCCCAGGATCATGACCTGAGCCAAAGGCAGATGCTTAACCCTCTGAGCCATGCAGGCACCCCCATGCTAGAATCTATTAAGGACAACACTAATTAAAATGCAAGGGAGATATGAATATTATAAAGAGGAATCCAGTAAAACCTCTGGGGCTTCAGAGGGAAGGAGATGGGATTTTCATTTGGGAGACGAAATAAATGTTTGAGTGCAAAAAAGATATTTTGCAGTGCAATTAAAAAAGGAATGGAAACAAACTAAGAGACACATACTCATAAGCTTTAGTTCATTATAGGTGGAGATGTTCCTTTAAGCAGACTGTGCTTTAAGAGCTTTTGAGTTTCACCTTCAGACTTTTCCAGTGTCAGGAATTACCTTGCTTCAGGAAGGAGGTAGCCTGTAAATCAGACTTTTAAAGATGATATGTGTGAGAAAAAATGGAGTCTATGTTTGAATTCCATATTACAAATATAGACTGTGGATGGTTAAATATTTTATCCAGAAAATAAGATGTAGGAATTTAAGCATCCTAAGCATTTCCCATTAATTCTGTTAAGGTTAATGATTTTTTTTTAATAAAAAAAAAAGTATTGAAGGGGCAAATCTGCTCTTTAATTGGTACTAAATATATGGAAGGCTTTGGAAAATACACAATGTGGCCCAGTATTAATTTACCTTCCTTGCCGAAAAACTAACAATAGCTGTATTTCTCACTATCATTAGGCAAACTGACAAGGAAAATAATGGTTTCAGGCTTTTTTATTATTACATTCTAAAGAAACACAATTTTTTTTTTTAAATGAAGTCATGCAAAGAGGAAACATTCATACCTGCACTTACAGTTGAAGCAAAGTGCGCTTTAGAATTCCTTTGCAAAGACTCTTCCTAGGAATCTCAGACATTTTGTCTAGGTGGGTTCCAAATTCCCGATCTTCAGTGGGCTTGGAATGAAGGTAACAGTGTTCTTCTAGGGGTCACTGCATTCCATTGCCGTGCGTCTTCACGTACCCCCCCTTACAGTCCTAATGCTGACACCAACCTCTAGATATCCCAGAGATTTTAATCATTAACATGATTATTTTTACTTCCTGCTTTCCAAGCTAATTTGATTCATTCAAAGTTTTCACTTCTATTTTATGAGGTCTCCCTTTTCAGCTTAATGCTCTTGGAAACTTTATCATCTTCTGCTCATTTTATTCCATACCTCATTTTCTACTCTCTCCCTCACTGATTTTTTAAAACCTATGTTCAGCTAGCTAGAGATTAAATTTCAACGTAGTCCGTCCTCCCTTCCATCCTTCAAACACTTCACTATAAATTAAACTGCTACCAGTCATGGGGAAATCATGTATCTTAATATTTCCCCCACCTCGGACTGATGTGTTCTACGTTTAGATTACTTAAATACTTTATAAAATGCCCACCCAAATCCCTTTCACCTATGGACGCATTATCTAGGCCCTCTTTCCAACACTACCCATAAGTACTCTGGTCTTTACTACTCCCTTTGAAGTGTTGAGATCTCAGGATTTCATGTATTTTAGACTTTATGATTCCAGCATTTATACCATGCAGGTATGTCACTTTTTCTTTTAATTTGAGCATATTATTATAATAAATTATGAGGCATATATTATCTTCCTCAATTTTCAGACAGAACATCTAAGGCTGAACAAGCTGCCCCAAGTTAATCAGGTTTCCATGTGGGATAGGCAACATTCAGACTCAGGTGTTCTTTTCTTTTCTTTTTTTAGATTTTATTTATTTGAGAGACAGAGAGAGAGCATGAGCAGAGGGAGAAGGAGAAGCAGAATCCCCACAGGGAGCCTGACATGGGACAGGATCCCAGGACCCCAAGATCAGGACCTGAGCCAAAGGCAGACACTTAACCGACTGAGCCACCGAGGTGCCCTAGGCTCAGGTGTTGTACCTGTAAGTCCTGTATATTTGCTTTGATGCCAGGATGCTGTATCATGCATTCAGTGTCCTGTTTTTGTTTTCTTTTATTTCAAATTAGCATATAAATTATCTGACAAGAATTAGCATATGTTGTAATTATCCATAAAAGAAACCCTATACATATAGCACATTTTTCATAACTCCTTGGTGACTAACTGGTTAATTACTATTCATTATAATTTTATTTTACTTACATAATACAATCTCCATTTTATCTAATCTTTCCCATAGAAATTATACATCTATTTTCTTCTTTAGTCTCAGAAGGAGAAAACATTTACTTCTTTTCTCCAAATATAATGGGAAAGGTACACACTTTTTATGTGGCTTAAAGTTTTGGTCTATCATTCACTTTTTCATGACAGTCCCTAGCTGTTTAGAAAACCACTCAGGAAGATTAGGCCAGTAGATGGCTCTCTAATTCTTGAATTATAAAAAAAGAGTGGAGCTAATACATTTGACTTCTGGTGAACAGATTTGATTTGATTGCACCAATGACAGGAATAAACTTCATGCAGTCTTGCTGAAATGGGACACTTTCTGCTGTTTTGTCATGTAGCTTAAAATGGGAGAGTTATTCTTGACCCTCCTCGTCCTTGACAAGTTCCAGAGAGTGTTGAAGGAATCCGCGCCGGCGAGAAAGACAATTTGTTCGACTCTGGAAAGAACACTGGCTTCACCAGTGCAGAGCGACTTCTTCCTTAGGATTTCAGTGACCAGGAGGACTGGAACTAATAAAAAATGGATACAGATCCCTGTCAGGTGTAGCAAGTTGCTTGTCACACTGTGACATCTGATGAAAATGCAAAAATATGGGACTTATTTATTTTAGCTAAGAGGGAGATAGAATATGGGAAAATTTGGTAACATATGAGATAGAGAAAAAAATAGTATTCCAATTTATCCTTACCAGACAGCATTATGCTGTCCATGTTTTGAAATAAAAAAGTTTGGAAGCAAAGAAAATGGTGTTTTAAAAGTATTGGCCAAATTCTACTCCTGCGCTATAAAGAAAGGAAGAAAAATGGCCATTTACCAGCACGTGCGCAAATGTGCCTGAATAAACACGTTCGCGTATGTGAACATAGTTCCATGCCTTTAAAGGCATTTTTTCCCCTCATTCAGAAATCATTACAGCTCTATTACATGTTGTAATTCAGCTGCTCTTTTCAGAAGCCAAGTTTTAAAAATCCTTTAAATAATCCTGGCAGAAGATAAATATGTGTCCTGTCAGAACTTACTTCTGTGTTTTGAGACATGGTTCATCTCAGTATTGCTTCTTACAAACAAGACAGGGAAAGCCCAAGATGATATCTTCAGAGGAATCTGCATCTACAGGTAAAGAACACTGAGTGTGGCATTGGAGGGAGTGTGGAATTTATGCATAGCTGTTGCTTTCACAGTAACTTTATGCTGTGTTGAAGAACTCTAAGCACATACGACTTGAATGAAAGTAGCATTATACATATTTGAGGTTTGGAGTGACACAGTCAACTAACCATTCATATAGATAATTTCCGTGGCTAGGACATAGCGGTGTTATCCCACATAGCTCACCAACCTCATAAGGTTTGCATATGATACAAACGATCACAATAAGCCATCCTCAATTATTTCCTGCAATTTGAGGTTCTCAAATGTGCCAGATCTCTTTGGGATAAAGGAATTTGATCTTAGGCAGGGAGGCACACAGAAGGTTAGCAAGATACCCCCTTTAAGCACAGCTCATACAGCCCGGGCTTTCTAGGCTAGAAATCCAAAAGCACATGTTTTGGATTTGGCTCCCTCTACCACTCAGATTATGGGCACTGGAATAAGCCACTGTGTGCATCGATTTGTCAAATTTCAAATCCGTGAAATCTGAAGATGAATAGTACTTATCTCAAATAAAATATTCCATAATAAACATAATGTCTTTTACAAAGACTAACTCTTTGGAGGAAAAGATATCTCTATTTGCATTCATTTTTATTACTTTTTACTATTGTCACCTCAATCACATAAGCAAGTGATCAAGAACGGACACGCCTGAGTTCTTCAGTGTTCTGATTATTTCTACGACAGGGTATTTGATAAACACCCACTGAGTCCCGTATCCTGGCTGCCAAGTGGGTAAAGTGGGATTTCTTTAGGTTTGAACTGTCCTGGGTTCTCAAGGGGGTTGTGGAAAAAATTCAGATAACAATAAAATGAATTATTCTTCTCTTTATCTTGGAGCGTATCTAGGTCAGGAAGGAACTCAAGAGGGGTGGTAGGAATGATAGAGTGAAGAAGAATCCAGCATTTGGTCACAACTCAAAATGCAAAATTTAATAGTATTTTTAGTTGTTCCATTATTGAAAATTATTCCTCTTGTAAAGTACCCATTGCACATGGTGCTAAGATAACATCACATAATTTTTAAAAATCCCTTTCGAGGACTAAAGTCTAAGAGAAGTGGACACAAATTAGCCCATATTCTAAAGAGGAACACATTCAAAGTAAAGGCCAGACACCTTCCTCAGGGCTGGATAAGAACAATGTCTGTGCCTTAACCCCCACTCCAGCTCTGACCACTCTCCCCCAACTTTATAAAGTTAGGAAAACAAAGGATCTTCAGATTTGAGAACATTGAATTGAAGAGTGCTAGGGCTTCCCCTCTGACCCCTACAGGGAAGGGGATGCTAACTGCCCCATATCTAGTGAGGGTGGCACCGTGAATATCACTTATAAATATGGAGCATTTCTGCAAGAAGAATGTTACCTCCATCCCACAGTGGATACCTGTCTAGGCCAGACAGAGTTGGTATTATGCAAGAACAGGCAGGCTGGAGATGTGAGTATGGAATTCAACTAGATTAGACTTTCAGTAGCTCAACAATATATGAAAACCCTTAAGACTGGCCCAAGAAATAGATTATATACAGAGGAAGAAGAGAGGAGAAGAGGAGAAATTTTTTGCAATTCATTAGGGATACTGGGAAAGAAAAAAAATATACCCCACTCCCTTCTCCAACCCCATTTTCAAGGCACATAGTAAACTGCTATCGTGCTGTAGGGGGGACTAGCTATCACCATGACCCTTCAAAACATGTGAGTAATGGGGACATTAACTCTTCTCTATTTATTTTGATGTCCCCAATGTCCTGTTCCCTGCTCAAAATCCCAATGTCTCATTAATGTACATGGCTGTTTTTAGATATTTAAAGTGATAAAATTACTGACTTACATGATACCAACTAACACTGATTTTATAACCCATTTTGCTTAAATATTATGTTTGCTTCTAGGCAACTGAAAAATTGAGACCAGATTTTTGCCAAAGCAGTGACTGAACCATAGTGATGTCACTCGCTCATCTGATTCCTATTACAACATTCAGAGATTTCACAGCTGAGCACTTTTCCACCATCTTCCTCAGTTGTTATTTGAGCCCCAAATTTTTGTATCTCTCTCTGTGGCAAACCAGTTTGAAAAGAACCAGGACGCTGTGGAGGGGCGAGGTGGAGGGATAGAAGGAAAGAGAAAGTGGGCATGCCAATTGCTATTAAATTAGAAACTGTTGAGAAAGGGAATTTTTACCGCAGTGTGATTATGCTTACCACTGGAATGTCTTTAAAGGGTATATTTAAGAACAGATTTTTGCTTCACATTCACATAAGAAATCTGGCCTGACCTCTATCACTGTCAAGTGAGGAGAGGAAAGCATTAGAGAATAACAAGAGAAGGTCTGAAATTAGTAGGTGACCAATACTTTTAAATGTCTGATTGCCTTCCCCAGTTAGCAAATAGGAGACAATAAAATGACCACACGGAGTATGTTCACACACAGAGGTTTTACGATGACAGCACATTTCCACTCAGCATGTCGCTCCCACAAAGAAAATATGCCAGCCCTCACACATGAATAATTTGATTAAACATGATCAGCTAAATTGTTTGTTTTCTGCAACTAAGAGATTTAATTCTCTCAGATTGAAACATGGCTTATTTTCCTTGTTCCCACTTCAAAAAGAAAGAATACAATTTAAAAAAAAGTCTAACATACGATTTATGTACTTCAAATATATTTTTGTTTATGGAATGCACATGTGCTATATATTATTTAAAACCCTCATCCTAGAAACCCAACCCTCTGAAGATAATCTTTGACAGTAATATTGGGTGAGAAAGTAGTCATTTTCCCTTTCAAATGTTATGGAAATTCTTGTAAGGAACATGCCTATTTGTGTAAATAAAACAAGATGACATTCTCAGACACCGATTCCTCTTAATGGTTGAGGAAATTAACCGCAGAGTTGGGAGTCCCAAAGAGAAGAGTGGGCTAATGATAACTGATCTGACTTGTGTGCCGATTACGTGATCTGCATAGACAGATTCAACTGGAAAGCTGTGGAAATCATGAATTTTGGCTAATTTGATAACACAAATAAATATGGATTTTTCATATTCAAGAGTCTCAAAATAAACATAGGGTTTTAGTCAAGCATGACCAAACTCTTCACAGGGCACATCTGACTGAACATTTCTGTCATGGACTCCTAGTATAATATGGAAACGAGGATCCTTTTCCTGTGCCATGCATTCCTCCCCTGATTTGCAAAGCAATTTCCAAGAACTCCACCCCTGCGTTCAGAATGAGGGCGGGCAGGAAGTGGCATACAATGTCAGCATGTCTTCTGCAAGTGTTTATTACAGCCTGTGTTGCTACTGGAAGAACAGAGAACAGAGACAATTCTACAGATAGCTCACCAACCAAGGCTTTCCTCTGCTGAAACTGGCAGCGATAAATACCATACAGAAGTGGGTGGCATGTAGATAATGAGCTTTGCAAATGCACACATATACTTTCAAAATAAATAAAATTCAATATCATCTTCAAGTGAATTTTTTCCCCTAAACATGCCTGGATATGAACATTTGTGTGGCTAAGAGGGAGGGCGCATTTTTTCACTTTCGTTTATCTGACCCTTAGGTCATTATATTTTTAAAAACATCTATATTTCACATCTTATCCAACAAATTATTTTTCTTGCGAATGTTCTTCAATGTTGCTAGGAAATATTTTCTTTTTCTTTTAAAGTGGGAGGCATATAATATCACAGTTAATAACATGACTCCTAGAGCCAAGTATCTGCTCTTTGCTAATTGACAATGGCTAAGTTTTTTAGCTTTGTTCTACCTCAGTTTCCTTAATTGTAAAGTGGGATACTAGTGTACCAATTGTTAAGAAGTTTAAGGAAGTGGGGGAACCTGGGTGGCTCAGTCAGTTAAGCATCAACCTTCAGTTCAGATCATGATCCTGGGGGCCTGGGATCCAGCCCCATGTCAAGCTCTCTGCTCAGCATGGAGTCTACGTCTCCCCCTCTCTCTACTCCTCCCCACCCCCTGCCACTTGTTCTCTCTCTCTTCTCTCTCTTAAATAAATAAATAAAATCTTAGAAGAAGAAGAAGGAGAAGAAGAAGAAGAAGGAGAAGAAGGAGAAGAAGGAGAAGAAGAAGAAGAAGAAGAAGAAGAAGAAGAAGAAGAAGAAGAAGAAGAAGAAGAAGAAGAAGAAGGAGAAGAAGGAGAAGAAGGAGAAGAAGGAGAAGAAGGAGAAGAAGGAGAAGAAGGAGAAGAAGGAGAAGGAGAAGAAGGAGAAGAAGGAGAAGAAGATGATGTATAAGGGACACCTGGGTAGCTCAGTCCATTGAGCTTTTGTCTTCAGCTCAGGTCATGATCCCGGGGTCCTGGGATCAAGTCCTATACTGTTCAGCAGGGAGCCTGCTTCTCCCTCTGTCTGCTGCTCCCCCTGATTGTGCTCATTCTCTGTTTCTGATAAATAAATAAGTAAAATCTTATTAAAAAAAAAGAGAGAAGAAGAAGATGGCAACTAAGGAAGTTAAGAGGAATAAATAATTCCTGTCTATGAAGAACTTGGAACAATCCTTGGTGCATAGTAAGTGCTATGAAAGTATGTGTCAAATAATTAAATAATGTTCAGTCAATGTTCATTGACTAGCTAGGTTACTTACTTTTTCAGTAAGTACTATCTAAAAATGAAAGAAAAAGAAGTTGTGGAATATTAATAATCATCAAAATAATAAATTAAGTGAATAATAAGCAAATGAGTAAAATAAATAATAATAAAATGTCAATACAGTTATCAGTCTTTTCTTTAATAAAGCATAACTGATTGATTGAGCCACACCTGTAGGCACAGGTCCCTCCAGTCATTGGGCTGGCAGGGCTGTTACCCAAGAACCCACAATGATCACTACCACATAGGATGCTTACTTAGCATCTTTATATAGCACGTTTCTACTCAGCTTGTTGTCCATCATATAGTCAGTGATTTGATTAAACCTAATCTGTCAAAATGTAATACTGCTATTTCCATAAATGCTTTATTTTTAATTCTGTGAGACCAAAACATCATTTTACTATAAACCTTCATTGGGAACGCTATTAGTAGGGTAAAGAGGCTATAAATGAATTCTGTTACTGCTGTTGCTAATGTTAAGGGTACTTATTCACCCCAGAGTGAATTTTTCATTATAAAAAATTAAGGTTCTCAGCGTATGGACCAAGTAGAGATTTATCTTATCTACATATTGAGCATTTTAAAATATTTGATAATTTTCTTCATTTTTTTCTGGTTTCCTCTGAAGTCACTATGGCCTAAAAATATACTAAGATGACTGTCACCAGCGTAAAGGATGTCAAATGCAAATAAAGTTATTTTAGATCATATAAAGAGCAAAGGTGAGGAGAAAGCCTCTCTCAGAAATTTAAGGGAAGTCAACATAGGAAAATATGTAAAATTAATCACACTGGCTTTTTGGAGCATGGCATTTTGGGCTTACATTCCAACATTACAAAATGAGAGCGTGGGTTCTGAGTTTTTATTTCCCCATCTGTAAAATGGCAATAAAAACACCTATCACCTAGGAATACTGAGGAGATGAAGAGCCTGTCCATGTAGGAACTGGCACACAGAGTCCCTACTTTAGATAGCTCTTAAATTAATCAAGACATCCAATCACCAGTTATAAGCCCCTTGAGGACAAGTACCACATGATCCACCAAACATACTGAGCACTCAATAAAATAATCATTGATTGGCAGGCAAGGCAAACATCTGCTTCCAAAGAGATTGCAGAATAAATTTGCTGGGTCTATAGGTAGTTCAGGAAAGAGCTTGCCGGAAGAGTATCAGCAAGGAGGAGTAGAGCCGAGGGACTGAGGAACTATAGTCTTATTAACAAGGTGGAATCATTTCCTTCATCAGGTTTGATACTCAGTATGGGTTTTATGGGCTCTAAGAAAAGGATAGCTGTCAATTTGCAACAATACACAAATCGTGATGGGATGATCAATATCTTTTATCTTTTGTGACGATTTTATCCATTTATTCAGGAGAGAGTGAGAAAGAGAACCAGCAGGGGAGTAGCAGAGGGAGAGGGAAGAAGCAGACTCCCCGCTGAGCAGGTAGCCCCACAGGGGACTGTGGGATCAGGACTGGATCTAAAGGCAGGTGCTTAACTGACTGAGCCACCCAGGCCCTGATGAAAATCTTTTTAAACTCTTCCTCGAATGTGTTAATATTCCCAGTATCAGCTAATAAATCTTGTTTTAATAGTCAAAGAATTTCCTAAGCTTCAGGTAGTACAAGCAATTCTTATTAACAATAAAATTTGATTTTCTTTTCCTTCTCTTAAAACACTTAATTCCATATTGTGAAAGCCAGGATTAGGTACCAGAAATCTCTGATTCTTGGCTTATTTTTATTTGCATGAAACTCAAATTGGTTGGGCAGAGTCCTGCTTTATTTTTTTATTTTTATTTTTTTTTTAAAGATTTTTTATTTATTTGTCAGAGAGAGAGAGAGGGAGAGAGAGCAAGCACAGGCAGACAGAATGGCAGGCAGAGGCAGAGGGAGAAGCAGGCTCCCTGATGAGCAAGGAGCCCGATGTGGGACTCGATCCCAGGACGCTGGGATCATGACCTGAGCCGAAGGCAGCTGCTTAACCAACTGAGCCACCCAGGCGTCCCCAGAGTCCTGCTTTAATAGATGCTTCCTATGGAGGAAAGCGTGTTTGTTTTATGTAAATGGAATACATTTGCTATTTTCTGACCCTTCCATTTACGGAGCTGGACATGACTTGAACATTATGTATATATTTCTAATTGGGAATTCCATTTTTGTTCTCTAACAAGCTGTTGTACAGAAAGTGAGTCATGGCAAGAATGCTTTGCTTACCCTGTGGGAACGGTATTTGGAAATCTAAAAGGCTAAAGATGTGAAGTGGCCAATTGTGAGGGAAGTTCTCTCTCTTTCTCTCTCCCCCTTCATTAAAATTACCTGAAATAACATTTATAAATCATAGAGTATGACTAAATACAGGTATCAAATATTGTCAGAGTTTTCTTTATTTGGACATTTCTTGGGAAATTATAATCTGGGCATAAAGCTGGGAAATGTGGCCTCTGTAGCATTCAATTTTATTGCACATTTTTTTTTTTGGGTCTGGCTCTTAGAATTAAATCCATATTACTATTTATTTAATTTTTACAAAAGTAAATTTTAAAGTACTCTATAACATTTTTTACTGCTCTACATGTTCACTTTCTGAAAACCTTGCTTTCTTCAGTGTATCGAAGTTCAGGATGCTCACCGTTAGAATCTATATTCACTTTGCCATTTAAACAATGTTTGGCAATAAAAGTGAGTTTAGATAAAGTAATAGGTATGGAGTCTATGCATTTAAACTGGAAATTAAATACTAAAGCCACTTATCAATATCTCTAAGAACTGTTTGAACATTTTATTGATTACAAATTTGGTAAAAATCTTGGAAAAAATCAGGTAAATTTTCCACATTAAAAATAATTTAATAATCATAAAATGGAGAATTTGATAAAAAAAATGAGCAAAAGGTCTGGACACCTCACCAAAGAAGGGAGGTGGGTAACAAATGACCCTCTGAAAGGAGGTTCAACATCATATGTCAGTAGGGAAATGGGGAAATGCAAATTGAAATAAGGAGATACTACTATGCTGTTCTTAGAATGGACAAAATCCCAGACCCTGACAACACAAAATGCTGTTAAAGATGAGAAGCAAGAGGAGCTCTCATTCACTGCTAGTGGGAATGCAAAATAATACAACCGCTGGAAAGACAGTTTCTGCCCAGCCAATGGAATAATAATAATTATTATTTTTTAAAAAATTATGATAATTATAATAATACTAATTATTATTATTCATCACTGAAAAGAAATGAGCTAGCAAGCCATGAACAGACATAGAGGAAACATTCATGCATTTCATTAAGTGAAAGAACTCAATCTGCAAAGACTAGATATTGTATAATTCCAGGTATATGGTATCTGGAAAAAGCAAAACTATGACAAAGTAAGGAGATAAGTAGTTGCCAAGAGTTATGGGGGAGGAGGGATGAATGGATGGATAACGGAGAATTTTTAGGGCAGTACAACTATTCTGTATGATACCATACTGAATGGATCCGTATCATTGCACATTTTTCAAAACCTGTCAAATGTACAACACCAAGAATGAATCTTAATGTAAACCATACACTTTGGGTGATTATGACATATCATTCTAGGCTTCTCCACTGTCTAAAAATAATCTATTTTTGAAAATTATTGA
This sequence comes from Lutra lutra, assembly GCF_902655055.1. NCBI lineage: Eukaryota > Metazoa > Chordata > Mammalia > Carnivora > Mustelidae > Lutra > Lutra lutra. The sequence goes on from NC_062284.1 coordinate 121,484,327, forward strand.
AGCCCATTCTAAAATAATGTATATAAGACAATGAAAAGAATGAAAATTCTAAACATGATGCTGGGTATATGAGGATCTCAAAGCTCTGGCAAATAGGTATAATCAATTATATGACCACCTAATTTAAGAAATTTAAATATTCATTCATATCCTGATTTACTTGAGATTTATTTGTTTATTTATTTTTAAGATTTTATTAAATCTTCAGGATTTAATAAACCTGAGGGAGAGACAGTGAGAGAGGGAATACAAGTAGGGGGAGTGTGAGAAGGAGAAGCAGGCTCCCCACAGAGCAGAAAGCTCAATGTGGGGTAGATCCCAGGACTCTGGGATCATGACCTGAGCCAAAGGCAGACACTTCACGACTGAGCCACCCAGACGCTCCTTTATTTGAGACTTAAATAAATCTCAAAATATTTATTTATGCTTACTTGTGGAGAATCAAATAAGATATTATGTCTGTTCTCTTGGATCTTACAGTACTAGCGGAGAAACTGACCATTAAGTAACCAGAAAGCATCACAAGTTTTATTTCATTTTATTTTATTTTTTAAAAGATTTTATTTATTTATTTATTTATTTATTTGACAGACAGATCACAAGTAGGCAGAGAGGCAGGAAGTGAGAGGAAGGGAAGCAGGCTCCCTGCTGAGCAGACAGCCTGACCTGGGTGGGGTTCGGGGTTCTATCCCAGGACCCTGGGATCATGGCCCAAGCCAAAGGCAGAGGCTTTAACCCACTGAGCCACCCAGGCACCCCACAAGTTTTATTTTAAATGTAAATACCATCATGAAAATATAATGGCGGAATATGCATATATAATCTACCAGATTCAGAGTTCAGGGAACTTTACCTGGTGACTGTGACATAACTAACTTGTGACCAGTGAGAGGGAACAGCCACAGAAAGGAAATTTCAATCATTATCTCACTTCTGAATTATATATGTAAATATATATTATATTAATTAATATATATAATTAAATTATATATTAATTATATTATTATAATTATTATATATAATATATAATATATATTATATACAATTATACATTATAATTATATATAATTATATATATAAATATATATATTAAGATGGGCATGAATATATATATTCATGCCCATCTTAATGGACAGACCCCCCAGTTAACAGATACCACTTCCTTATGTGACTCTGACTACTCTTTTCCTGCAGTTTGTGTGTGTGTGTGTGTGTGTGTGTGTGTTTAAATTTCCAGAATAACCCTTCACAGAAGCAATGAAGGACCCATTTTCCTTCATGAATCCTTGAGGTGAGAAACTTAAGTAAATTTTACCCTTTACAACCAGGCAAGCATTAGAGATCAAGTTTTGTCTCTTTCAACAGGGGTTAAGGGGGTAGGAGAAGAATAAATGTAACAAGATGGGATTGGGAGGGAGACAAACCAGAAGTGACTCTTAATCTCACAAAACAATCTGAGGGTTGATGGGGGGAGGGGGGTTGGGAGAGGGGGGTGGGGTTATGGATAATGAGGAGGGTATGTGCTATGGTGAGTGCTGTGAAGTGTGTAAACTTGGCGATTCGCAGACCTGTACCCCTGGGGATAAAAATATATGTTTATAAAAAACAAAATTAAAAAAAAAAGTTTGAACTGGACTTACACAAAGGTGTCTGGGAGCAACCAGTTATAGGTACAGAGCTTGCAAAGGATTGGAATAGCTAGATTAAAATTCCCTAAATCCATACTATTTCTTGGACCAATTGCCGATCTGCACTTCATCGAAACACTCAGTGAATGATCATCCAAAGTTGGGCAAAGTCCAGATGGTTGCTTAGTGCCTCCTTTGAACTCTGGAATGAGCACCTTAGAAATATCTAAGTCATCTTGGCAAATATCTGGCCTGAATCATTTCCATTAATATAAATAGTGTACTTGGGAGGGGGAGGGGGTAGTGTGAGGATGATACGTGTCCTATTTGCCCAGATACCACGTTGACCCAAACCCTCTCTTTTCTTTCTATAATGTTTAGTGCCAAGATAGCTTTTAAAACACTCACACTTAACTTATTGACATTTCCACTTCTCTCCTATCTCCTGCTTTCCCTGAGACATACTTCATTCGCTGATGCCAGAGTGACTAAGCCACACATTGTTTTCTCATAGCAAACTCAATCCTTTATGAGTAATATATAAAAGGAGAACATTCTGGCCTATTTAATTTGATTTGATTCTTAGTTCTTTTGAAATATAGAAACATTCTTCCCTCCACTCCATTATTTTCAGCTTTTATGTGTGTAGCCACAAGTGTTTAGATTATAATATAAAATGGCAGATAAATATGCTATTATCCAAAGTTTTGCATAATGAGTTTAAGTATAATACATTCACTTTTGAAAATGTCCATACTTAGTGTAAGTGCATGAGGCTGCCAGCATGCTTCCATTCCCCTCTGGGGGGGAAGTTCTGCTTTGCCTCCCATCTCAGACACATAATTAGTTGGAGCATGTATACCATAGTGGTCTCACAGCCTACATCACCAAAATCTTCTTTAAACATCATTTTAGCAAAGCAAACCCAGGAAATTCTGCTCACCTTACTTAAATACTTGTAGCTTTAGTCTTTTTACAATTCTTTCAGGCTTAGCACAGATGGGATTTTTCAAATGAAAACCAGATGAAAGTAAACAGCAATCTCAAAACCTTAAGGTAGGAAGACGCAGGCCTAGCTCCATGCTGTAATAAGATCCTCTTTCGCCGGGGAAGTATGTTTCCAATAACTGTATAGTTACCTTTCATTAGAGACTCGAATCAGCATTTTATTTTTCCTTTTATAATTTGACATGGTAAAAGGAGAAGTGGGCTTTCAAATCTCTAATCCATGTCAACCTGAGATGAAAGTTTTTAGCACTCTGCCTCTGTGGGGGTATTTGGATTTGTAGTTCATTTTACAAATCCTGTTTAACATACAATTAAATAATAATGTAAATATGTGACATAATCTCCCTGGCTACAAACTTTCACTGACCCTGGTGATTTCCTCCCCCTGGGGTTTTAAATTTGATTTCCATTGCCCTACCTTATTGAAATGTATACCCATGTCTTCTTCAGTTGCAATTTACTAAATAGTCATTCAATGTGTATCCTCTTTAAAATTTATTTGCAATAATTCTCCTTTGATTAGAAAGGAATCATCCTAACTCTGTTGCCAATTTATTTTTATTTATTTTTATTTTTTACCTATATTTATTTTTATTTTTAACCAGGTCATCTCCAAGGTAGCCTCCAAAATTGGTACACACTGAAATCATTTGAGAACTTTTAAAGCTTGAGAGTTCCTTCTGTAGATGATCCTGTTTAACGGGCCCAGCACTGGGACATGGACATTTGCAGTTAAAAAAAAAAAAAAATTATTCATCTATTTTAACACACAACCAGGGTTAGGGATCACTGGTCTAGGTAGGATCAAGATTCCCTCTTCTTGAAGGGATTTCTTGTGGGGTAAATGTTGGTGTCCTTCTTATGTCTCCAGGAAAGTAAAGAAATTAGTTAAGACTAGAAGGAATGTAAATTCTCTTGTAGACAGACACCTAGATCCTGGGAGGAATCCTTAGCAGTAGTAAGTGATCTTAGGATCGTATCTCAATTCTAAGAGTAGGCAACTTGAAACAAAGATATATCCTCTCTGCAACTACTCTGAGCAGCTCCACATTGCAGTCATCTGCTCTTTCCCCAGCATTTAGTACAAATCGTCCTGGAATCAGAAGCCTGGGCATCTTGATTGTATCAGCCCTGCGTACTGTGTGGGATAGTTAGGGTTGGTCTCCAACATGGCAACTATTTACAAACAGTAATGTGGTGGTGGTATGCCCTACCAGAAAGCTACAGAGTGGATCATCTCTCTGGGACATTTATATTTTTCTCCTTCATGGGGTTCTTCCTTCCTTCTATATATGGAGAAATCAAGGACATAGGTCTGAATCAGCTTATATAAGCAGAATGGGTGGTGCGGATTTTGTTTCATATCATTTCAGAAAAGGTAAGCAGAAAGAAATTAAAATTAAAATTAAAATTGTTGTCATTCAGCCCTGCGTTTTCTTGAATGATGATTATTCCACTCAGTGGTCTTTTAGTCATATAACAGAAAGATGAAATATTGTTCATAATAGAGAATTGTGATTTATTCTTAATAGATGGCTAAATATTTTTATTACAAATAATAAGAAAGTATTTTTACCAAATATAGATGCTATAAATTTTTAAGAACTCTACATAGGAAAATTAGCTGTAGTATATCTTTTATATTTTTCCATGATCCCAATAAAATAATACGCAACTAAATATTGCGAGTTATGATTCCACTCAATCATCCTTCCAAATGTGTACTCCCTCTCTTCCTCCTGTGTGTTCTTCATTTCAAAATAAACAAGTAACCAAACTTTCATTTGGAACCCTTTGATAATCTATTTCATAAAAGTCCTTGAAAAGAGCAAAGAAATGATTTTCTGTATAGATTCAGAGTTAGGAAACTTGGGCTGTGATTGTGTTCCTTTTAATTACTTTGATACATAAATGGAGCTTAGACGTTCAGGCAAGTTCTAGGCAAACAGCAAATATGATTAAAAGGCAAATTAGTAGAGAAGTAAAATATGGGACTATAATATGTTTAATGTACCATGGCTAAAGTACCAACTATAGAAGAGATTTGAAACCAATGGAAAAATATGTAAATAGCCTAGAGGAAGAAATACAACTTCATCTTGAAAGGGTTCATGGCAGAGATGGATAGTAACAGTTACAATGGGGTCATATTTACACACAGAAAACATGTCAAGAAAAATCTATGTAAGACAAAGAATGAAGAAACAAGTAAATGAAATAAGAGGACATTTGGAAAAGTTACAGCCCCCTTTTGTGTCTCAGAAAGAAACATTCATAGAACATGTGTTTCTACCAAGGAGAAATGGGATTGAGGGAAAGGAAGTAAGATTTAGGCTCACAGATCCAGTTTGAATTCTTGATCTAACACTTAGTGTATGATGCAAATCATACCACATTCCCGTTTATAAGACTGCACTTATAATTTTCTGTTTTCATAGGTCATGGTAACAAATGCTATTACCTTTGTAAAGTGCTTTGCAAATTACAGAGCTGCTTTCAAATACAGGTAGAACCTTACAACTCAAAGCGAGATTTTGGATTTTGACAAGTTGATCAGTATTTTATATGTACATTCAATTTGGAGGCACACTGGTTTAAAGGGGTGGAGACTGTATAATGGAAAACATCCTTAATCTTAGAAACAGTCAACTTTAATTTAGATTGATAATGCTTGAGCAAAGTGCCCCAAATCCTGTATCCTCTTACTCTTCACATATAAAGCTAGGAAGGGGGACTCTTTTGGAGGTTCTCTGAAGTGCTTTCATGACATCTTTGTGTGATTTGTGTGTACAACAATCAACTGTGAGGGAAATTTCAAATTAATTATTACTGAGAGGAGTTAATTTTTGTTAATGATTCATATTTCATTGTTATGTTTGTTTGGAGTATTTCTAAAATATAATTCTCATCATTCTGCCACCTGGCATGCTTCCTTGAAAGGAAAAGATGGGATTGCCTATACCCTATAGTGTACCTGCCCCTGTTCCATCAAATGTGAGTTGTGTTAATGCCATCAATCCCAAATGTTCTAACAGAAAAAAAATGGCCAAGCATTTCCGAGTGGACTGTGTTTGAATCTCTGTTAAGTTCTGAAAACAAAGAAATGAACAGAGAAACAAACAAACAAACAAACAAACAAAACCTAGTGTGTAGAAGAAGAATTGACAAATCATGTAGGAAAATTAAACATTTAGATTTCAACTATTTTCTTCTTGAATATCACTTTTTGAAATTCTCATTCTTTTTCTTTCTTTTTTTTTATTTAAAGATTTTTATTTATTTATTTGACAAAGAGAACACAAGTAGGCAGAGAAGCAGGCAGAGGGAAAGGGGGAAGCAGGTTCCCTGCTGAGCAGAGAGCCCAATATGGGGCTTGATCCCAGGTCCCTGAGATCATGACCTGAGCCTAAGGCAGAAGCTTAACCCACTGAGCCACCCGGGTGCCCTGAAATTCTCATTCTTTTTCTAGCTTAGGTTCTTTTCAGCATGCAAATACATGCTTTGCAAATAATCTGCAGGGCTTTGTCCTTCACAGTGAGAGCTGCTATTCATGCACACTTAGACATGTAGTGAGAACCTAACCTGCTAGCCTCACCCATCCATTGACTTAGTCCAATACCTGGAATTCCACAGGGCCAGCTAGGTCTGTGGCCTATGTAGCCACACTCTGTAAGAGAGAGAGCTAGCAGCTGGCAGCAGCCTGAGAGTACTTATGAGGACTGAGATAAGGAAATAAGAAAACTATGAAAGGTGTCCTAAAGAATACTGGGTACTCTAACTTCAGGGTGCTATTTGACTCAACACCAGGCAGGTAGAAAATACAGATAGACTATCTCTCGTTGAGAAATGTTCACTAGACCATGACGTCCAATTGATAAGGGTGACATGTTGAACTGAACTTACTCCTGCTTAGTTTACATTCATTTCCTTCCTAACACAGCCCCATTTCTCATTTGCAATACAGACCCTGGTTTCCATGAGCTGTCTGGTACTGACCCAGGCGATCTGAATGTGGATTTTGACTTGGGTGCATTTTATTGATTTTTAGGTCTTCCACCTTAACCTGGACACCCCTAATCCAAATCTGCTAACTTTCATTCAGGCTAGGTAGAGCTTTCCAATAACTTAGAAGGTGGGAATTCAATCATTTTAAAATGACTTACTGGGGTATAATTTGCATACTATAGAGTCTACCTGTTTAAAGTGCAGAATTCACAGATTGTTATTATATTTACAGTTTTGCAGCCATCACCATAATCTAATTTTAGAACATTTTCATCATCTCCCAAAGCAGCCTTGTACCCATTAGCAATCACTTTCCACACCACCATCCCTCAGCCCTAGGCAACCACTAATGTACTTTCTGTCTCTATAGATTTGTTTATAATTTTTGATAAATGATTTAACTGGTCCAGAAAAAAAAGTCTTTTTATTTTCCCTTCAAATTGCTCACCACATGATCTCTAACATCTCAGTATGAAGTTATTTATTTTGTATTAGGGTCTCAAATGATAGCAATTAGAAATGTATTTTGTTGTATATGAATATTTTTCAATGTCCAATTAGCCATTCTCAAATTATTCAGACATATTATATTTTGTTTTCTATTGTATTTCCTTCCATATTTTAACAGTGAGAGGAGGGGCATGGTAACAACACCAAGGATTCATGATTACCAATGACACTACTTCTTTCCCATCTCTGAATTTTTATTTAGTACTATGCACCTCTGATACTTTTGAAAATGGGGAGCCGAACCCTGGGCCTTTCATGGGACAGGCAAATAGTCTCTTAGGTCTCACAGCTAGAATTCATCACTGAGGAGACATCCCTTTCCAGTCATACACACTGCCAACCCTTACCAGATGAGAGTTATATAGCTTCTCTGCTTGGCACAGATGGGAACCAAGATGGTAAGGAACTAAATAACTCCGTCAGAATTTAAATGAACACAGAAACTGACTGGGGAGAAGGAGGGTCACACTGATATAACTATTTTTTGTGTAACTAATAAACTAATTTCAACATAAAAGAACAATTTAGAGGGGTGGTTGGATGGCTCAATTGGTTAAGCATCTGCCTTCTGTCAGGTCATGGTCCTAGGATCGAGCCCCACTTCGGGCTCCCTGCTCAATGGGGAGTCCGCTTCTCCTTTTCCCTCTGCTACTCCTCCTGCTTGTGCTCTCTCTTTCTTAAACAAATAAATTCTTTAAAAAAACACAACAGTTTAAAATGATCACGCTGATTCTAATAACTAATAAAATATATTTGGGTACCCATTGTGAACATTTGGGAATATTTGATTAAAAGTCATAGATACAGATTTTAAAAAGGAAAAAAAAAAAGATAGGGACAGTTTGTTTTTTTAATTTATTTATTTGAATTTATTTTTTTAGGCTCCTTTCTTGAAAGAAGCTGTCTCTAGAATTGATGGATAAGGTCCCAGAATGGGCAGACACTGGGGCAACCTTGAAAATCTTTTTTTTTTTTTTTAAAGATTTTATTTATTTATTTGACAGACAGAGATCACAAGTAAGCAGAGAGGCAGGCAGAGAGAGGGGGAAACAGGCTCCATGCTGAGCAGAGAGCCCATCATGGGGCTCAATCCCAGGACCCTGAGATCATGACCTGAGCCGAAGGCAGAGGCTTAACCCCCTGAGCCACCCAGGTGCCCCAACCTTGAAAACTTTAAAGGGAGGAACTCATGAAAGGTATCTGTAGAGGGCAGGAGTTGAGATGAATACATGACAATACAGACTCTGTGTGGTTTCTGCTTATGAGTCAAACTCCAGGGAGAGAGGGTCTGATTAGCCTAGTTCAGTTTAACACCACCACCCGTGGCCACCCCAGGTTTGGCTGTAGCACCTAAATTGACTGCATCACTAAGACTGTGTTCAAAGGCAGGTGGTGGGATATTTCCCAAAGCCAAAATGGAATGCTGGTTCTGGAATTAGAAAAAGTAAATGTCAGACCATTAACAGTTAACGTACTATTTATTTTTCAAAATTTTACATAGTACTTACTCCGATCTGAGCCCTATTCCCATCACTTTATAATTAGTTACTTATTAATTCCTCATAATAATCTGATGTGGTAGGCACTCTTCTCATCAATTCCATTTTTTAAGTCCAGGGTGGTAAAGTAGATCAGATTGAAAAAAGTCCAGCTCCCAAGTCCCTGTGCTCAAACTACATATGCTAGCTCTCCCTGAGGTGATGTTTTAGAGATATTTCATTGTTTTTTATAAGAACCCCATGAGATGAATCTCTATTTCCGAAATAAGAAAATTCAGATTCCAGTACCCATATGTCTACCATATTTCACTGATTTTCTTTGCCTTTCATGTAGTGGTGGGCATTTACATTATATTAATGACTTAAGTACCACCTGGGTGCTTAAAGCTAAGTTCAAATCTCCATACTGTTTTTTTTTTTTTTAACCCTTAAATAACATCTAAAAGCAGTCTTTTCCTTTGTAGTGGCCAATCTGTCTAAGGCCTAAGAGAAAAAGAATTATTTTCCTGTATGGATGCAAATGTAATGGGCCGACCCTGTATTTTGTTTATATCATGCACACTTAAAGTCTGAACGCAGACATGAAGTCCTTCTCTGCATAGTTTCAGCTTGCAGCCATTATTTTAGGACTCTTTTCTTGGACACAAATTATATTCTAAGAAAACAGAAAGGTACAGGATTTGGGGAGGGGATTTTATAATCCACTGCTTCTGGTCAGATTTAATTCATTGAACAGAAATGTGACTGATCGTTAGCATGCTCTCAGAGTCCTTTTCTACCAGATGTGATCTTCTTTCCAACAAGGATATAAAAGAGTTGCCATTCATTGTTCAGGGGCTGACAAGACACGTGAGTGGCAGCATGCCATCCCAGGAAGATACAGTTACGGACAATCCCACGAATACTGGCTGATTCTACTTTTCTGTCTACCTCAAGGTGATATTGCACCATGGTATAGTGTGGTCTATGAAGACATTCTGCTTGAGTACGGATTCTGGCTACCCCACTGTTCAGCGGGGTGACTTTGGGCAGGTCACCTATCTTTCTGTGCTTCACTGCCCATATGGGGTTTTGTGAGAATGAGACCAGACCAACATGCCTTAGAAACTGGAAAGCAGTTGCTATATCAGGCATCACAATTGTCTCAGTAGGAGAGGTGAAAAGATCAACAGTGCACAGTGTATAGCAATTTTTGGAAATATAAAGTAGTTTTATGTTTATACACTGGGCTTAGTTTCTTCACAAATAAAGCATTATATTTGGAAGTGCTCAAAAGCATCCTTAGAACAATTGATACCATTTTTTCTTACGTTGCCAGTAGAAAACCACTGATCTAGAGGTCTGGTAAAAGCAGCAGGTAATAGGATGGAAATAAAAAGCAAGAGAGGGCCAGACAAGTAGAAAGAGGACTGGTATTAAATCTTTTTAATCTTTCTTTTAAAATATTTTTGATCAGCCCTTCTGAAATCTGTTTGATGAGGCTTCCAGATAGGTGGGGAAAGTTACAAACTCTGCATAACTGAAATCAGGGATTTTATCCATTTATCAATATCTATATAGCTCATATCTATATCTACGTGCTTCATGTATATTGGGATTTTTGAGGGTGTATAGAAAAACAAGTAAACAAGTAAACATTTCTAGGCACAAGCAGGGGACTTATGTAGGCATTCAGAGGTTCTAATCCTGTCTGTTAGGGGTCTGGCAACACTGGCCAAGATGCAAGCCCAGCAGGAGGGTAGAGGCAGGGATGTGGACACGTGCAGGTCCAGAAACAATATGGATACCTAGGTGATTTAATGTAGGGGAAAGCTTATATTTACTGTGCAACTCTGATACTGTTAAGATACTATCTCATTTCTTCTGGACAACAGCCATTCAAAGAAGGTGTTATCCCAATATTCCACATGAGGGCATGAAGGCTTAAAAGTTAAGTAATTTATTGTGTGCTGTGTACTGAATTGTGTGCACATAAAATATATATGATAAAGTCCTAACCCTCAATGTAACTTTATTTAGAGATGGGGCTTTTAGGAGGTAAATAAGGTTAAGGGAGGTAGGTCATAATCCAGTAAGATTGATGGATTGATGAGAAGGGAAAGATCTGTCATCTCTCTCTCTTTTTCTCTCTCTGACATGTGAGGACAGTGAGAAGATGGGCATCTGCAAACCAGGAAGAATGTTCTCACCAGGAACCAAACTGATTGACTGGCACCTTGATATTGGACTTCCCAGCCTCCAGAACCATGAGAAAACAAATTTCTGTTGTTAAAGCCTTGCATCCTGTGATATTTTATTATATCAGCCTGAGCTGACTCATATACTCTGATTATAAACCACTAATTGGCCATGATTTGTGGCTCAAACCAGGTGTGAGGATAGAAAATAGCAAATAGACTTAGAACCAGAAAGCTACAGAAGAGACTCTTGTATGATTAAGTTGACTTACACAAAAGTGAAATAAAGGAAATTGTAAGATAAGGTCTTTGGCATGCCTTTAAATAGTTTTCCTTCTGGAGGGAGATAAAGTCTAGCAGGTCCTATTGCCCAAAATGCAATAAGGGCTTGGCAGTGCCGAAGCTGACAGTAGCAAACTTCAAGACTTCTAAGGAGAAAGCTTACCTAAAGTGAGCCCTTCTTTTATTAATTGATTAAGTACCAATGCATTCTCATTTTAATCACATCTATTCACGTTTTAGCTGTAGCTCTGTCCCTTAACCATGAAGTTCTCTCAATAAAATCAAGCCAAGTATATATGCCCTAGAGGGATAGCATGATGTTTATACCAGATTAGAAGTCAGACTGGTAGTTATGCTCAATCGTTGTCAAGCTCTTCCACCCAAGAGCAGAAGATCTCAGTAATATTTAATGTACACCAAATTTTTGTCTATTTACTTCTTAATCTATTCTTAGCAGTTGGGCATTTTTTAATTCATTGGAGATTTGGGGGTTATTCACTACGGTTGCTTTTGAATTCTCACATTCTAGTGTGATCGTATAGTGGTTAGTACTCTGCGTTGTGAATTCTCACATTCTGGTTTCTGAAATGCAGTCAGTAGGGTCATATCCCTTGGTTTACTATGATTTGGGGGTGTCTGTTGAAATACACCAACTCCATTTATAATTCGGAGCAAGAAAATCATGGGTTTGCTTAAGAAGAAACTGAAGTGTCTTTCCCAGCTCACTGGTTTGAATAATCTTCCCTCTCAATCAGTCACTCAAAGGATGTACCTGAAACCTCATAATTTTTTGGTGATAGTGTAATTACATCATTTATTTGCTATCCTCTATGTCATAATTTAGCTGTTTCCCAAGCTGGTGCCTCATTTTACATAGGAATGTGATGTTCTCCATAGTATCCCTTCTGTCAAGTATGAAGCTCTAAATGCCTCTTATACAGCACAATGGATGAAATATTATTTTTATGGTTTCCAACCAAGGTTGAAAGCAGCAATGCTAAAATGCCACGAAGAGTGCTTGCAAGATTTCCAGACCGGTCTTGGCAACCAAACCATCTGGGGAGCTTGGATATGAACTTGATTACCAGCTTGAATGTGTTTGCCTTAAACAAAAGAAAACTTGGAGTCCTATCCATCAACCACAGTGATAAATAAATCTAGAGCTTCAAATCCTGTGACATATTTAAATGGGACAAAGACAATGACTCAGTGGCAACAATAATAACCAGATTGTGTTTTCATGCAAAGACTGATAATAGTGTAAACATTGCTGCATCCCAACAGATAGTTCCCATGTCTGTCTCTGCTCCCACCTAATTCACTGTTACACAACCTCTAGATTGGTTTTTCCTATACCATAGCTGTAGGCGTTTCCCTCACCTCTTTAAAATGCTTCAATTGCTTCCCGATGTCTCCTAAATAAAACCGGCATTCCAGACCCTCTGCCATCTGGCCCCAAACTACTTTCAAACAACCATATTGCACCAAACTCGCCTTCACACTTCAAACATTGCCAAACCAAAGACTGTTCATGATTTTAAAAATATGTGTTTCAATAACACTTCCTGAAATACCTATCACTTCCCATGTCAACCACAAATTCTTCTGACACTCAACCCAACGCCTCCTTCAGAATATGGAGGTCCCAAATGAAACTTACATGAAACTTCAGGTTTCATGGCGGCGGGTGGGAGGGCGGGGGGGGGGGGGGGAAGAAAAAAGAAAAGAACAGCATGATGGTTATCTTAGCTTTAGTTGTTATAACAAATACCACAGACTGGGTGGCTTAACCAACAGAAATTATTCTTTATAGTTCTGGGAGCTAGAAGTCCAAGATCAGTGTCAGCATGGTCAGGTTCTGGAGAGAGCCTTCTTCTTCCCTTCAGAGAGTTGTCTTCTTGAGGTGTCCTCACAGGGCATAGAGACTTCTGGTCTCTGCCTTCCTTTATAAGGGCACCAGTCCCATCATGGGGGCATACTTTCATGATCTCACCTAAATCTTGTTACTTTCCAAGGACCCCACCTTCAAATACCATCACATGGGAGATTAGGATTTCAACATATGGACTAGAGTTGGGGCACAAACATCCAGTCCCTAGCAATGGTAAATGACAACCAATATGGGTTTGGTGATGGAGGTTGATGGGAAATGATGGAGACAATGGCAACCAGGAAAGCATACGAGACTTCTCATCCCAAGTTCTAGTCACCTGCTGTCACGAATGAATGCAGACTAGCTGATTTTTTTTTTCTTTTTCTTTTTCTTTTTTTAAATTAGGATTTAATTTTTGGCAGTTTTGAGTTCACAGAAAATTGAGAGGAAGGTACAGAGATTTCCCATATACCCCTCCTCATACATGCCTGGACTTCTCCATTATCGACATCCTTCACCAGTTATATATTTGATGCAATTGATGAACCTCCACTGATACATCATTATCATCCAAAGTCCATAGTATCAATTCCAATTCATTCTTGGGGTTGGGCATTCTGTAAATTTCGGCAAATGTATAATGATATGTATCCATCATCATGGTGTTATACAGAGTGTTTTCACTGCCCTAAAAATCCTCTGAGCTCTGATTATTGACCCCTCCCTAACCCATAACCCCCAGCTAACACTGATCTTCATACCATCTCCATAGTTTTGCATTTTCTAGAATGCCTCATATTTGGAATTGTACGGTATGTAGCCTTTACAGATCTTTCACTTATTAATATGGATTGAAGATTCCTCTTTGCCTTTTTATAGCTTGATAACTTATTTCTTCTTACCACTGAATAATATTCCATTGTCTGGATGTATCACAGTTCATTTATCCATTCACATACTGAAGGGTATCTTAGTTGCTTCCAAGTTTTGGCAGTTATGAATAAAACTGCTATAAACATCTGCTTATAGCAGGTTTTTGTGAAGACATAAGTTTTCAACTCATTTAGGTAAATACTAAGGAGTGTGATTGCTGGATTACATGTGAATATGCTGAGTTCTGTAAGAAATAGCCAAACTCTCTGCCATCATGGTTATATAATTTTACATTTCCACTAGCAGTGAATGAAAGTTCCTCCTGCTCCATGTCCTCATCAATAGTTAATATTATCAGTGTTCCAAATTTTGGCCATTCTGATTGGTATGTAGTACTATCTCATTGCTGTTTTAATTTGTTCTCCCCTAATGACATAGTATGTAGAGCATTTTTTCAGATGCTTATTTGTCATCTGTATACCTCTTTGGTGGGGTGTCTGTTAAGGTCTTTGCCCCGTTTTTTAATTGGATTGTTTGTTTTCATATTGTTGAGTTTTAAGGGTTCTTTCTACATTGTGCATGACAGTCCTTTATCATATATGTCCTTTGCAAATATTTCCTTTCAGTCTATGACATTGTCTTTCAGAAAGCCAGCATTTTTAACTTTAGTGAACTCAAGTTTATTAGTTGTTCCTTTTGTGGTTCATGCTTTTGGCACTGAATTTAAAAAGTCATTGGCATACACAAGGTCATTTATGTTTTCTCTATGTATCTTCTAGCAGTTTTATAGTTCTGTGTTTTACATTTAAGTCTGTGATCCATTTTGATTTAGTCTTTATGAAGGGTGTGAGGTTTGTGTCTAGATTAATTTTTTTTTTTTGCATGTGGATATCTAGTTGTTCCAACATCATTTGTTGAAAAGACTATCTTTGTTTTACTGTGCTTTCTTTGCTCCTTTGTCAAAGGTCAGTTAACTATATTTATGTGGATCTATTTCTGGGTTCTATATGCTGCTCCTTTGGTCTATTTGCCTATTCTTTCACCAATACCACACTGGCTTGATTACTGTGGTTTCACAGTAAATCTTAAAGGCAGGTAGTGTCAGTCTTCCAACTTTGTTTTTCTCCTTCAGAATGATATTGACTTTTCTGAGTCTTTTGCCTCTTCATGTAAATTTAGTATCAGTTTGTCAATATCTACATGTTCACTTTTTTTTCAAGGGAAGTTCAAATATTTGGTCATTTATGTGAAACCTCCTAATATTTAAATGTTATCTAATCATTCTAATAAAAAAGTAGTGTATTGATAATGGAGGCTTTGCTATTTAGCTAAGCTGTGACTATATTGATCAGAATGTATGGTTTTGGGTCAGGGTTGGCCACAAGAGAACTTTGGAAATTGGAGATTCAGAAGTTACAAGTGAAGTAGTAGTCATTTTTGCTCTCTGAAACTTAGCCTCACTGTTGTTTGATGTGACACCTCTGACCTGCAAGCTCATGCTGTTGGTGTGGGGCAGTGTCCAGCTTTCTCATGCTTTCAATTCACAATGGAGCTTTTAAAGTTTCTTTAAGTCTAGGCCCAGGCCTCCGTGTTGGTCTATTATCAAAGGTGCTGCTGCAGTGGAAGGCTACTTGTGTCAACAAGGCTTGGGGAAAGAGAGACAGACACAGATTTTAGTTTATCCTTGTGTGTTCCTATTAATCAACAAGGATACCAGGTTTTCCTTATTTTAGCACACTTCATGTCCAACTTTCCTCTCCAAATGGTCTCCTGGCTGATCTATAGCAACTTCAGATCCAAGACCAGATGCAGAGCCAACAGTCTTGCATAGATCTCCCCATTATAGGTCTTTCCCATGACTGTGTAAATCTAATCTCCATAACAAATTCCTTCTTCTATGTAATTCATAGTGTTCTGCTTCTTTGATTGAACTCTGGTTAATACATGACCAAACACATCTGTGAATAGAAACTTACCTCAGAGAAGCCAGAGAGCAAGTGTTTTCTGAATTAATGTCTTTGCATATGTCCTCAGCTGGAAATAATCTCTCCCTCCTCTCAAAACTTAAAATTTTTTGTAGCATTTAACACATTATAATGTTTATTACATACTTCTGCATACATATTTTATCTTCCTTGATATTTACATCCTTTTCAGTTTTTTTCTCCCTCCTTTCTATCAAAAACCTTAAGAAAAATGCTGCTATTTATCCAGTGCCCATCAGCTATGTTCAAAGATACCTTATTAATGGTATTTTATAAATTTTTAGTAATTCTCACAACCAATCCTGTAGATTAGATATTGTAGTGGTTATGATGCTTTTGGCTACAAGAAACAAAACCCTTGGCCAAAATTGGCTTAGGTAGTAATAACACTTATTCTACCATAAAATACCAGAAGACCAGAGGCTAAACAGACAACAGAAGCATCCCCACCTTGCTCATTCTCTTCACTCTGCACTTTTGTAGATTCTGTTTGTTGGCTTTATTCTCAAACCAGGATGAAGATGGCCACAGCTATTCTGTGAGTTTTCCTTCACTCACAAGGTGAACTTCTTGAACAAAATCCAAGACATGCCCAGGCTGGTTTTTACACACATGCCCACATCTAGTCCACAGGAAGCACTCATCATCCTTTGACCTGACAAACTTCAGGTCTGTATGTTATCAGGCAAACCTCTGGACCTTATTTAACCTTGGGTGTCACTCCAACATTAGTCTTCTGTGCCCACATCTATAGAGGACATACGACAACTTCTTTGCATGGTTGTTTGAAGCCTTTCTCATTAGACACAAAATGGGAGTAACCTTGCTCACCACTCTACCACAAAACAGGTGTGACACTCACAGTCCATCTCTTGCCAAAGAATTATCCTTTTAATCCTCTGCTCCTTTTTTGAACTCTCTGATAAATTAAGCTAGATGTCATGGTCATCAAAGTGTCACAGAACTGATTTGTTCTTAGCTCCTTAACAAGACCAGTATAGGAGGTCTGGCGATACACATAGGGGTACTTCCTATTCCCTTGGTCCTTCACAAGAAACTGACACCAAGTAAGTCATGTTATAACATATAATTATACATGCAACATAAATTTGATTCAAGATGACATGTTACGAATATGCCATGACCAGAATGGCTTTCTCTAATATGGTTAATCCAGTTATATCTGATACTAGCAAGGGGAAAGAATTACGTTTATTTATTTTCTGAGTAAGCATTTAGGATTCTTTTTCTATCAGGTTTTACATTAAAAGGAAAAGACTATATGCAAAGAGAGAACGCATACAAGATTTCAGGTACTGATTTGGTGTTCAGGTATATTTTTCTGATTTATTAAAAAATAATAGATATGATTTGTTTAGCACCTACTACATATCAGATTATTTTCCATGCATTATTCAAGTTCTTTCCAAAAATTTGTAATACTCTCTATCCTCATTCTATGGAGTAGAAAAATTAGTCTCATTATATTTAAGGATCTTTCTGGTGATATTCTAGCTATTAAAGGATAAATTCAGGGTTTGATTATACATGTTTGATTTTGAAGATGATATTTTTTCATTTTACATATCTGCTTAATCTTTTAAACTCCATGCATCATAAATAATCATTTGTAAAATTTTCTGTAGTTTAATTTACATAATACATCGATTTTTAAAGCTCATTCATATCATGTTACGTAATTTCTCTGTGAATTAGGCAAGTAAGTGAATTAGCTTTTCCATTTATCAGATGTGAGTGACTGAGGCACACACCAAATAATTAACTTGCCCATGAACCCAGCAAGCCAACTGGCAACTGGGTCTGGTAATTTCCCAGGAGGAAGAATTAGGTACAATGATAAGGGTGCATGTTCCACCATGTTCCTCTTAATCACCGTCTTTGTGTCTCAGGTTCTTATCTGTATACTGAGACACTATTCATGCCTACCGACTGGGAACTGTAAAGGATCTGATGTTTATACTCTCTGAGAGCAGAGCTCGGCAAATAGCAGGTGCTCAGAAAAGTGTAGCTCTTATTTTACTAACTTCGGTGCTTACGACAACACTCCTCTTTAGAGTAATGCGTTGTTCTTTTATCTAGTCATAAAAAAAAAAATGTCAACCAAAAAGATATATGGAGAATGTTTATATTAAGTATGTGTATATATTTACTGGAGTCCCTATTTTCAACTACTTGTACAATTGATTGTGAACATAGATCTAATTTTTATGTTGCTGTACTTATATTTCAGGTAGCTACAGGTTTAAATGCTTAGTTTTAGATTTTTCTAACATCATTTTTGACCTACCTAATATCATTTGGATAATTTATCAGATAGGAAGAAACATTTTACCTTTTATGAAATTTTTGAGAGAGTTGGGGCTCTGGGCAGTTATCAACAACCTAAACATTTCTAACTCCAAGCGTTTTCAACCTGGTATGTTTTTCTTCCATAATGGACTTACCTAATATAGTTCACTCCTTTCTCATCTGTAAACCCATTATTCTGCAAAATTTATAGCATTTTTATGCATCTCTTTTTCGTTGTTACACATGGAGGACATTTTTTTGGCAGTAATTATACAATTTGCATATTTAAAGAGTAAATTGCAATCAAGAAAAAAAATTATCATACAAATTGCTGTGTGTGTAATATGGTATCTGCAGAATATAGTGTTTACTTCTCTGATGTGCACACTAGATCTATCTTAGAAAAGCGAGGAAAGGAGAAAAGAAAAACATTTGCCAAAGAGATTAAGCAGAGCTTGCTTCCCTCTTAGAAAGTTTTTATCTAAAATTTAAAGAGATAAAGTATTTTTTCCACATCATGGTGGGGGAATATTCTTGGTTGCTTTCAGTTTTACATGATCCCTTCTTTTTTCTCCCCCATAGTTTCTATGTTTTTGTTCAAAAGTATTTGTATGAGACACAGTTTCTGAGAAATAGTAATATGGTAAGTTCAATCCTGGCTATCTTTAACGGACAACTGGAGGGAAAAAAGGAGGACAAATGATGTTAGCTTTTGGTCTAAAATGTAAGTCATCAAAGTGGCTAATAGTCCCTACTGACAGCTAAATAAAAACAAAACTACCAGAAAAAAAGGCAAAATAAAAGAACAACAAAACCTCGATATATGAACAAACATAGGAACAACAAATCAAGTCTTGAAGTCCTCTCCTCTGCTTGCATGTATGTACAAACTCTGTATTTTTTTCATAGAGAAATTGCCTTATATTCTAATTAGTCGGTGTAGACAGAGGCTATTTATCCCCATAAATGGCGTATTTTGTGACTAAGTTTTCTGACCATCTGAATGACAAATTTTTACACAACCAACTGAATTAATCATGCAGCTGTTCTTAGTTGGTCATTTAAGTGTCAAAATCATCAAAGTGACTTCTTGATCTATTGTTTTGCTTGTTTTTTAATTATTTGAAATGGATTTCCTTTGAGTTATTTGGATGCTCAACTAATAGTTTTATATATAATTTTAGAATATATTATTTCAGGGTGCCTAGGTGGCTCATTGGGTTAAAGCCTCTGCCTTTGGCTCAGGTCACGATCCCAGGGTCCTGGGATTGAGCCCCATGGCTCCCTGCTTCTCACTCTGCCCCTCCCCTTCCTCATGCTTCCTCTTCCTCTCTCTCTCTCCCTCTGTCTCTCTCTCTTTCTCTTGTTCACACATTAAAAGAAAAATCTTTAAAAAATAAAACAATAATATATTCTTTCTTTGTGATCTGGAATTTATGATATAAACATGAGCATTATTTTATTAAGTCAATTTGACTTTAAAAGGTATATAGGGGCCATGGGAGAAATTTTCCAAATGGTCATTTATGTTTTCAAGAGTCAGTTTAAGAAGTACCAGATTACAAACAGGGCTTCCTATATTATAAAAATATGGTGATGTTATTTGCACTCCGTGTTGGAAATAATGGATTGAGTAAAGCTTTCACTAATTTTACTCATGAAAATGAACAGTTTGATGTTTCTTCCTAAGTTGGAAATGGAGGAATAAATCTGCAAGGGATTGAACTTGATTAGAACAAAGTCCCCTGAAGTTTGAAAATGGTTTTCTTTATGTTTGTGATGGAGAACGTGGTCAGAATTTTTCTTCCATGGTTCTTCCCAGGATCCATTTTCCATTCTCACTAGGAGTTAAAAGTGAAAAGACATGAAGGAAGAGAAACAAGTATTGGAAAAGTTTCAAGTGGATTCCAATATGCAGCTTGATGCAGATTTAATTCTGAGAAAAAGAAAAGTGCCTGTAGGGGTATAAGTGTGGAACACTCACCATTTCATTGTTGCAATGATTTTTTCATGCATGTGTATGAGTTTCTCTGCATCGACTGGAATGTAATACCCACAAGGTTAATTAGATGTGCTGAAAATGGAAACGTTCAGCACTCTCAAAATGTCTAGTTAATTCAGGTCTCACCCAGGCATCTATGCTATCTTTTTAATCACATTGTTTTCCAAGGTGTGGAGTTCATTTATGAGTTACATCCTTTGAACCTTTTCAATATAATAAAAGGGTATTTGAGATGCATGGTCAGTCAACATCTAACATAAAATCTTAAGCCTCTGGTTTTGAAAAGAACAATGTGGATTAATGAGGGTTGTTTTTTATAGAGAGGATACAATTATTTGTCAAACGAGACAAGGAAGAGAATTACTGTTGGTATTTTGGTCAAAAACTGTGTTGATCTATCATGAAAATTGAAACTACTCTAGAGAATGGATGTATTTTGACTTATTTGTGGTCTTAGTAAGGGGAATGAAGTCACAGAAAAGATGCATGGATCATAAAGCAAAATAAATATGGACACTCGGTTAAATAAAAGCATTTTATATTTGTGTAAATTGAAATGGAAAATGAACTGTTTCTGCAAAGAAAGATGAAGCATTTTTGCTAATGAGTTTTTACTCTACTTTTTCTTTATTAATATGTCCTTAGCTTGTTCAATTTGGGTATTATATGATATTATAGTGTAAGTATATACATATTTTTTGGTTTCACTATTTCATCAGTATTTACCTAGATACTCTTGTCTGATCTCAGAGCTTATACAAAGTTTGCTCCTCGGAGTTAAGGACAGGGTTTCTTTCATTTCATGAATTTTCATATGAAAAATTGGGGAGAGATCAGCAGAACCTTCTTGTATCCACAAATATGAACTAATATGGGTGCATAATAACCATACAAAGTTTTTTTTTTTAGGAAACTTTCATGATCGATCCTTGAAGTGATTCCAAGTGGCAACTCCAACTAGATTTTCCCCAGAATATTAGTTGTTAGGTGTGTTTTTAAATAACTTCTAAAACAGGATGACATAAAGTATTTTGAATTAGGGAAATATCAAAAATTTGTTGTGCCATTATGAAGGAGTAAATTTAGAGCAACATCTTCCCTTTGCCCCAAATGTAAACCCTTTTTAGTGCTTTCATAGTCACCCAGGAAGAGAGACAGGATATAAAACAAAGTAGTTAAAAAATTACACTTAATCACTGCTGTTTCATAAATCATGAAAATCTTAATGCTATGCTTCAGGGACACCTTTGAAAACTTTCATGCAACAAAGTTATAAGAGTTGCAGAAGTTTATTTATAAAGGTCACTTGTACTGTTTTTCTGTAGGTCTATAAACTCCATCAATGTCACATGGTGAAAAGACTGATATGGGTTCTGAATCACATATTGTAGTTCAAGTTCTCCATTTAAAAGCTTTCTGATTGTAATTGCAGTCTTCTTGGACTTGTTTCCTCATCAGTTAAACAAATAAGTTCATATGCATGTATGCCTACTTCTTGAACAGCCAACGAAGTAATCCATACATCAGAAACTTATAAGTAAGCTATCAACACACCAGTATTAGAGAGTTTTACTACTACAGTTATCTATGATCAATTCTATCAATTGGTTAGAGCCTAATACTCAAGAAGCCAACAAATTGGGTTAATTTCCCTCGAGAAATAGTTTATTTCTGAGCAATCCTGTAAATTCCTCTGAGTCTCTACTCAAATCTTACATTCATGCTATTGGCTAGAATGGAATTAGGTAATGAAAATGCCAAGAACTCAGTTTTGACCCCCTTGAAACAACAACTCAGGGAACATGCCTCAGTTAGACCAATAGTTGTAATGTTTTGCAATAGTATAATGCTTTTCTATAAAACTCTGCTTTTTGGAATGCAGGGGTGTTATAAAATCCTAACATGAGGGGAGGTGGTTCTAGATTGATTATCTTATCTAGTTACACATTGTGATTTCAGTCTAAATCAAATAGTACAACACACACACACACACACACACACACACACACACACACACACACGGAGAAAGATACGCCTTATGACCCTCACTCCCAGAGCTGTTCAGAGCCCATATTTAGAATTTACCACCTACCTCCTCAAATAAGCAGTTCATATTTATTGTCATTTGCTTTCAATCAGGACCTCAGCCTATTGCTGTTCTTTATAGAATGAGGTGGTTCAAACTTTTTAAAAAATTTCTTGTTGACCCCACCTGTATAGAGTTGCTATAAAATTTCACCAACTTTTAACACTGAACAAGATAGTTATTGAATTTTATAGAGTAACCCTGGTGGCATCTATGTTCCTTCCTGTCCCTACTGTATAGCAACAATCCAACCTCAGTTTGATTGGCAGGATCAATCATATCAGACAGCACTATTATGTTCATCTGTTGGCAGGAAGAGCCCCAAGTGACCAGTGGTAATTTAGCTTCCAATTTAATAGAATTGGGCCCTGCCAAGTCCACTGAGGGATAGTTTTCTCCCTTGTGTAATAAAACCTCTGAACTACAAAAGTCTAGAGCCATACGGGAAAGATTTGTGAGTAGATCAATATATGTAATAGAAAAAGTTGACACTCCCACTTTCCCCCCTTAGTTCCTGGATCTATGAATAGTGGCTACAGGAAAAATAGTACCATAAATCAGTTGTGGTTCTGAGCACATCACCTTTATCATGAGGTGGCTTCTGACAATGGCACTATTACAAAGACATTAAAATACATCCTATCCTTTTGTGTGGTCAGCTGCCTCTGAGTTATGGGTACATGAAAAGACCTACCGCAGCAATGGACATCAGTACGTTGTTTTTATATATTCATTCCCGTGTTTATGATGTTCTCTGTTTATTGGTAAAGAAAATTCTTAGGTCAACAAAAGTGGTGTGTGGTGCCATGGACTGTCCCCCTCCAAATTTAGATGTTGAAGCATGAATCCCTAATGTGACTGTATTTAGAGATTTTTTTTAAAGATTTTATTTATTTATTTGAGAGAGAGAGAGAGACAGAGATCATGAGAGAGAGAAGAGTGAGCAGCAGTGGGGAGCAAGGAAGGCAGAGGGAGAGGGAGAAGCAGGCTCCCCACTGAGCAGGGAGCCCAATGCAAGGCTCAATCCCAGGACCTTGGGATCATGACCTGAGGTGAAGGCAGGCGCTTAACCGACTGAGCCAACCAGATGCCTCTAGAGATAGGTTCTTCAAAGCTAAATGAGATGATTAGGCTGTGGTCTTAATTTGATAGGATTGGTGTCACTATTAAGAGAGACCAAAGATGATTCTCTCTCAGCCATGTGAGATCATAACAAGAAGGCAGCCGGCAAGCCTGTTCTCACCTGAAACTAAACCCTCCTGAACCTTGTTCTCAGACTTCCCAACCTTGAGAACTGTGAGGAAATATATTTCTGTTATTTAAGCTACTCAGTCCATGGTATATTGTTACGACAGCCCAAACATACTAATAATTGTGGTGCATTACTATTGCTTTAAAGCATCTTAACTTCTAAGCTGGAAAAAGCAAAACCAAATCCAGAATATGGTTTTTCTAGTAAGGATAAATTGTTACCTCCATCATGGTAGAAGGAGGTCAAATGGCAGCAGGTGATTGTCTGGTATTTCTGGTGTACATGGACATATTGGTTCTCAGTTTGGGCATTCCTCCTAGAAAGTACATCAGTCAGCAATGGCATTAGATAAGGGACTTTTGCAATGGGAGATGAAAGCTGAGCCTAAATATGATTTTACATCTTTTATAATTTAACAAATAAATTAAGTATATAATATAATTTATATATTAATTATATATTATAATTCATACATTACATTACTCATTTCTACATTATAATATTATGTTAAGTTATAATATTATAATTTGTACATTATAATAGAATTTATTCATCTTTACTATCATGGTTAATTTACTTATTTGTTCATAAACAAATTTAGGAATTTCTAGGATGACTGGAAAAAGTACTAGCTGATATTGCCATAAAAGTCATTTTGTCTTCCTTGGTTATTAAAAACCTTCATTTATGTGGGGACGTCTTTGTAAAGAAAGAAACCCGTAGGTCACAAATTTTTCTAACCCCTGAGTCAATTCTGAGAGCTCCACGTACATAATTCTTTTCTAAATCTCATACTATCAACAACACAGCTTCCTTATAAGTCCCTAACCACCCTTTCTAAACCAGGAGTCACTAAATATCTGCATCTCCAAACTTTGAAGATCTTTCAGAAAGGCAGAGGACAGCCTCAGTGACTTGGAAAGAGTGGCCACTTCTATTGTAAAAGAAAGTTTAAGATTTGACTGAGTTTTGGGACTCACAACCCTCAGATCTCTCACATATGCCCCTTTTCTAAAGATTATAGGCCCATTCTTTCCTTATCAGTGCCCTAAATTTTCTGAAAGGCTGTGAATCCAACTAATACAGTTTGGCAACCCACAGAAGCAAACTTTGTGTCTGGGTTTTGGCTCTTGGTCTAGTGGTTCGGAGACAGAGACACAGAGACAGAAGGAACTCTCTCAGAGAAGCTGTAGAGATTTTCTGGTTTTCTATTTGCATTTAAACAACAACAACAACAGAAGAATTTGAATTTATCAGTCTGTTTGTTTTCAAGGCCCATTGGAGTAAATCACTTTACTCTGCAGTCTTGAATTTTATTTCTTACACCCAATGACCTTCTGAATATTGTCTTCAATTGGCACTTCTTCCAGGTAACCATTGATAATAACATAATTGGGTTTTCATTTCCTATTGCATGTCATGGGCTGCCAGACACCCATCCTTTAATGCTTATTAGATTTTTAAAAATTGCCTTTAGTCTCAACCAATTCCAGGTAACAACCCCAGATTCTCCTTATTTCTGTGAATGTCTTTGGCTTGTAACAGCTGCTTGTGCCAACTCCTGTTTTAGCTTCTTGGATACATGAAACAAATAAGAGATTTAATGAAAAAGTACTGGTAATTCAAAGAATATCCAAGAAGTCTACAGAGTCAAACATGGGAATGGACAAGAATAAGGTAAGCTGATTATTAGCTAGGGCCACAGTGACACCATGCCCCTAACCAGTCTAGTACTGATGCTGCTTATGGGCTGCCAAAGTTTGCAATGATATTATCAACTTACTGCCTATTGAAATTGCTCCTGCATTAATGACACTGCTGGTCATGTCAGTGTTCCTGCTATCTGGGCTCCTTAGCAAAGATCCAGCCAGGAGTCTACATTGGGAACACCTGCTTAGCAAGATTGACCATGTAAGTCAATATCTGATGCTTTATAATTCTACTTTAGCAGGAAATAGTATGTGCTTCCCTGTCATAACCCATAAACCTATGGGCATGTACAAATGGTTGGCTAACTGAACACTCATTCCTGTCTCTTTCCCCTTGACCATCTCCTCTAAATATTTTCAGTTCAGGCTTCTCTCTGAGTTAGAAGTGGCCATCTAAAATCTTTCTTACCAATGAGACATATTTTGAATTATGTAGATGGATTTCTGGGGATGTTTTTGCTTCTTCTGATAATAAAGATAGTTTCAACTGATGTCATCTCCCTCCCCACCCTCTTTCCCTACTTTGATAGTGGGCATGGAGCCTGGAGTCATAGCAATCAACTTTGACTGTAGCAAGCATAAGAAAATTACAGGTGCAAACACTGATAACATAGAGCCACTGAATCAATGCCAGCAAAAACAAGATACAGACTCCTTGTAATATAAGAAAAATAAACCCCTATTTGTTTAGACCTTTGAACTCAAGTTTTCTATTACTTAAAACTAAACACATTCTAACTAGCATAATGAAGAATTCTCCAGATCCTGGGCAGCCAAACAGAAAAAAATAAAATAAATAATATTCATTTCTATTTTAAATATTAAGCAAAATTAAACGAACATTGATTTCCTCAAGTTCACATCTGAAATTGTTATTAAGAATATTTGGAAATTTGAGCAAGTGTGTGAGTTGATGACAACTTCTTCTAAATACCTTTGGAAGTCTGATGTATAATATACATATTCTTCTTATGAGGTTTATGTAGACTCACATATGGATAATAGTTCATCCTTTCTAAATTTACCTTCTATTTCAAGATGAAACCCAACCAGTGCTTCATATTTCTCCCTAGCAAATAAGTAGATGAGACAAAATGTAACTAACAGATTTTTTTTAAAAATTTGAACTAATATGCAGAGGTAAGATAATAATAGCAATCCACCTTTCTGACATTCAGTTAAGATAATCACAGATGCAAGCTCTATGTGATAAAAATAAATCTGTGTGGCAATTATAAAATTCAAATGCCAGGAAACAAACTTAATACATCTAGTTTTATGACTAAATGTGCCATTTTGTTTGTTTGTTGGTATCATTGCAAAAATGGTTGTGATCCAAACTCCTCTTGGGGCCAGACAGGTTAACATAAATGAGGCCAGGTAGAAGAAGGATGCATGCATACTTTGGGAGAATGGCTGCACCTAAGGAGGAAGGAAAAAGGACACAGCATCTAAGGAGGAGAAGCCATTCGGTTCTAGCTCCCTGTGGCTATGCTGGAAGGCAGCACACTTGTCAGATCTTATTGTCAGCTGAAGCTGAAGATTTCAGATGTTTATGTGAAGTTTTTTAATGTTTTTCAATTTTAGTCAATTAAACAATAATTAAAGTCTATGTCTGGATTTTGGGTCAATAACATGTGACCTTCTTCTTAAGGAAAGACTTAATCACAAAGTAATGTCCTTGTCTTTTTTAAGCTAGTTAAAAATACATTATGAGAACAACACCCACAGTAGAATAAACAGAAAATATTTAAATATTTAATGAAAATGCTTTGCTTTCAGGATTTTCTAGTAGAAATAATTACTGAAAAAGGTGGGTGGGCTTTGTGAACAGTCATTTATATGTCTTCTATACTAACTTATTTTTAAACCAATTTCATCAATGTGAAACAGGAATCCATCAGAATCCTAGAGGAGAACATAGGCAGTAATCTCTTTGACACTGGCCACAGCAACTTCTTTCAAGACACATCTCCAAAGGCAAGGGAAACAAAAGTGAAAATGAAGTTTTGGGACTTCATCAAGATAAAAAGCTTCTGCACAGTAAAGGAAACAGTCAGCAAAACAAAGAAACAACACACAGAATGGGAGAAGATATTTGCAAATGACACTACAGAAAAAGGACTGATATCCAAGATCTATAAAGAACTTCTCAAACTCAACCCCCCAAAACAAATAATCAAGTAAAAAAATGAGCAGAAGACACGAGCAGATGCTTCTCTAAAGAAGACCTACGAATGGCTAACAGACACATGAAACTGTTCATCATCATTAGCCATCAGGGAAATTCAAATCAAAACCACATTGAGATACTACCTTACACCAGTTATAATGGCAAAAATCGACAAGACAAGAAACAACAAATGTTGGAGAAGTTGTGGACAAAGGGGATCCTTCTTACACTGTTGGTGGGAATGCAAATTGGTGCAGTCACTTTGGAAAACAATGTGGGAGTTCCTAAAAAAAAATAAAAATAGAGCCACTTTATGGCCTTGCAATTGCACTACTGGGTATTTACGCCAAAGATGCAGAGGTAGTGGAAAGAAGGGCCATCTGTACCCCAATGTTCATAGCAGCAATGGCCACAGTCACCAAACTGTGGAATGAGCCAAGATGCCTTTCAACAGATGAATGGACAAAGAAGATGTGGTCCATGTACACAATGGAATATTATGCCTCCATCCGAAAGGATGAATACCAACTTTTGCATCAACAAGGATGGGACTGGAGGAGATTACACTAAGTGAAATAAGTCAGAGAAAGTCAATTATAATCATCATATGGTTCTACTTATTTGTGGGACACAAGGAATAGCATGGGGGACATCAGAAGAAGGAAGGGAAAAACGAAGGGGGAGAAATTGGAGTGGGAGACAAACCAAAAGAGACTATGGACTCTGGGGAAAAAACTAAGGGTTTTAGAAGGGAGGGGGGTGAGAGGATGGGTGAGCCTGGTGATGGGTATTGAGGAGGGCACATATTGCATGGAGCACTGAGTGTGGTGCATAAACAATGAGTCATGGAACACTACATCAAAAACTAATGATGTACTGTATGGTGACTAACATCTCACAATTAAAAAAAAGAGAAAAGAATGACAATAAATAAATAAATAAATAAATAAATAAATAAATAAATTTCATATTTATTTCCTTTTTATAACATACTAATGGCATTCTACTGATTTTTTATTATTAGGGTAATGCTAGTAACAGACTTTCAGGTTCTAGTGTTACACGATAACATATGTAACTTATTATTTCTACTATGTTTAAATGTCACAGAGGTCAGAGGCGAGGGAGCTCTCTTTTGTGATGTCATGGGGGACCAAGTCTGACATAAGCTCCACAGTCTTTAACATGTGTTTTTTTCTGGACATTGATATCCATTCAAAAGGAAAGGTAGATTTTTCTTTCTTTCTTTCTTTCTTTTTTTTAATGGGTCAAGATTTGTACCATATAGTGAGTGATTCACTCTATACTCCATTTAGAAAGTCTCAATGTCTCAGCTGAGATACAAAAGGACATTGAAACTATTTGATAACTGGGCTGTGGTTTTCAAGCAAAAAACTTAAGGAAAGGAAAGCAACAAGAATAGTCAGTAAATATCTAGTCAACACTGCCTCAGGGTTCTAGATTTTGCTAACTAAGTGTCTTTACTTCCAGGGGCTGTATTACTTTATTTATTTTGGCTATATTAGCAGTTAATTTATATAAATCAAAAAATGTTTTTTCACAAGTCATTCTCTAGTAATTTTTTTGAAGTATAATGTTTAGTTATATTGGTTGCAAATCACTTTCCAAACTATGTCCCATTCAGTTTTATTTGATTCAATTAATTCCACCAATAATTTATTAATTACCTACTATGTGCCAAACATTATGATGGTTTCAGGAGACAAAGAAGTGTGTAAAAAATATCTGGGGTACTTGTAGTTGATTTTCGTGTAGGAATTATGGGCATTGACCCCAAAGATCTCTTCAAATGAGAATGAAAGACAGCAAAATAGATCAGCCCACTAGTATGCAAAGAATGGAAGGGGAAACACAATGAATGAGAAATGTGAATTTATTTTTGCAAGGTATGGTAATTGACAACACACCTGAAAAAGCTAAAACACAAGATCCTGAATAGAGTGGGCTCCATGTCATAATCTATTGACTTATGTTGTAAGATCAGGAAAGCTTAAAATTATAAAATACAAGTACTTTACAGGAAGAGGAAGACATATCGCAACAGAGGATGATATAAAATCTATTAGAAATAGGCACTCTATAAGGTAATTCTCACTTTGTCTCTCTTCCTTTCCAGCCAGCCATCCTCCCCTGAGAATACATTTATCCACTAAGAACAAATAAACAAACAAAAACACCAAAGCTTTTAATTCAGGGACACAGCAAAACAGTAAGTGAAGGTGAGGTTTCACACAGGAAATGATTCAGTGAAAATTTACCAACGGAGACACAATGGCAACACATAACCCTTTATCCAAGTCTGTTCCCACAATTCCTGTATTCAGTTCACATACCCTTCAACAGAAGAGTAACTGGTCTATTCTTGGAAAGGCTATGCTGGCTAATTGAACATAATAATAATTAATCAATTAATTTAAAAAATTTAAAAATTTAAAAAATTTAAAAAGTGAATATAAAACAAAACAAAACATAAGTATCTGTGTGGGGTAAAGAGGCTTCCCTGTGAAAAGCCAAGGTCTCCCTACACTGAGGTCCACCATTTACAAAGTCCTACACATGGACAAAGAGTTACAATCAACATTCAAGCTTCATAAGACATGAAAGACAAACTGCAACATAAACTAACATGAAGAAGTGACATCATTGTAAACAAAGAGAAAGCAGGGAGCAGAAGAAAAATTCAGTGAAACTATAAGTGATCTGAAAGATAGAACAGAATATGCTGGTGTTGTGGTTGTTGTTATTTTAATAAGAATCTCTTTATGTCTCATTTGTAAGATGGTACCTCATAGTGTGGCACAAAGATTACACTAATGAATATATGTAACATATTTAGAATAATGCCAGCTATGTAATAAATAATACATTAGACTTAGTTATTGTATTTAAATCAGGGAACATCATGAATTATTTATTTATAATGACTTCATCAATTTTTAGGACTGAGGACAGTGTTCAGATTAAATTAATTTTATAATCAGAAAATGAAATCAAGAAAACAACTCCATTTATAATAATATCAAAATATTAAAATATTTAGGGATACATTTAACAACAAACATATAGGACTTGTACACTGAAAAGCACAGAACATTGCTGAAAGAAATTAAAGAAATAAAGAGAACTGACTCCCTATGTTCATAGACTGGAAGTTTTACTATTTTAAGATGGCAAGACTCTCAAAATTGATCAACAGATACAATACAATCCTTTTCAAAATCTCAATTGCTTTTTTTCCTATAGAAATTTGCTAAATGATCTTAAAATTCAAACAAAAATGATGAAGTCCAGAATAACCAAAACAGTCTTGGGAAAAAAAAAAGAACAGTTATATGATTCAAACTTCCTGACTTCAAAACTTATTACAGTTCTACAGTAATCAATACAGTGTGGTACTGGCATAAAAATAAGAAAAAAGATCATTGGCTTGTAATTGACAATGCATACATAAACCCTGCATTTGTGGTTAATTGATTTTTTGATGAAGGTGCTGAGACAATTCAATGAGGAAAAGAATAGTCTTTTCAACAAATTTTGCCAGAGTAATTGGATAGTTACCTATAATAGAATGAAGTTGTACTCTCTACTTAAAACCATATACAAAAACTAACTCAAAATAGATCATAAGTCTAAATATAAAAGCTAAAACTCTTAGAAGAAAGCATAAGAGTAAATCTTCATGACATCGTTTTAGGCAATGGTTTCTATGACACCAAAAGTGCAAACAACAAAAAAATCAGATGAATCGGAATCCATAAAAATTTTAAATTTTTGTGTTTCTAAAGAGGCCATCAAGAAAATGAAATGACAACTTATAAAAAATAGAGAATTTTTGCAAATCATATATGTATCAGGAAATAATTCCAGAATATATGAAGAATACTTCCAACTCAACAATCAGAAGACAACCTGATTAAAAAATAAACAAAGGAATTGAATAGATATTTCTCCAAAGATGATAATTGAATGGCCAGTAGGCACGTGGAAAGATAACCAAAGGTATTAGCCATTAAGGATATGCAAATCAAAATTATAATGAGATACCACATCACACCTACTAATATAGCTGGACAGTAACAAGTAGAGTGGAGGATGTGGAGTAATTAGAACACTCAGACATGGATTGCAGGTAGAGATTATAAAATGTACAGCAACTATGGAAAATAGTTTGACAGTCTTAAAACTGTTAAACCTAGATTTACCATATGATCAAAAATTATACTCCTAGGTACATGCCAAAGAGAATGAAAACAAATGTCCCAAAGAAAGTGTACACTAATGTTTATAGCAGAATTATTCTTAATAGCCAAGAAGTAGAAACAACCTAAATGGGCATCAACTTAACAAATGAGTAAATCAAATATGATATATCCATTCAATGGAATATTATTCAGCAATGAGAAGAAATAAAGGATACATGTTACGAAATAGACGAACCTTGAAAACTTTAAGCAAACTGAAAGAAGCCATCAGAAAAGGCCACGATTCTATGACTCCATTCACACAGATTATCCATCATAGGCAAATCCATAAAGAAAGAGAAGAGAGGAATATTTGCTGGGGACTCGAGGCAGACAAATGAGGAATGACTGACAATACAGGCTTTCCTTACAGGAGAGTGAAAATGTTTCAAAATTTGGTAATAGTGATGATTGTACAAATCCATAAGTATTAAAAAATCACTGAAGTGTACACTTGAAGGGGTGAATTTTATGGTGTATGAATTACATCGAAATTAAGTTGATATAAAATAAATTAGAAGACAATCTTGTTAGAATGAAAAACTGATACCATGACTTGTTGTAAAACAGAAACAAAAGAGATTTTAAAGATTTTAAAGAGGAAGACTCCAAAACACAAGTAGAAAGTTATAGATGATTGGTAAATTGAGTTGAAAGTATATTAATGTTCTCAGTGTATTCAAACCTCATATCAGGTAAGACTGGTGATCTTATCTGCAATCATCATAGACCATTTAGCCCAGCTAGGTTCAGCAAAGCTCTTTAAGTTAATTATGCTCACACATCTTGTGAATGATGTTACCAAGAAGGAATCCAAGTGATTCATGTTGTGGTTCTATGACGACATGTGAATTAGAGTATGCCTATTTTCATTAACATTAGCATTAGAGTATGCCTATTTTCATTAACATATTTTTCTTCCATTCCACTTCTATATGTGCCGTACAAACTCGTCAGCAATGAGATAGAAACCAATCACTTTTTCCAAAAAATATGTTAAATTAGACTGTATTTGAACAACCTCATATGTTTTCCTAAAACATAAAGTGATTTTGTAAGTGCAAAAACTGCATACAATATTAACACTCTTCTATTTGTATATATTATCTTATTAATTTTGGTAGTACTCTGAAGTTGATATAACATGATTTATTAGCTTTAGTCTCATGCTGCCTGTTTTCCAAGATTCCATTATCTTCTTTCTGAATTATGACTTTCTTCATTATTTTTCTATCATTTCAATAAGTAATTAGATTTATTTCACTGCAAGTCATAGGGTCATTTATCCCAAGTGAATTTTCACAAGATTATATATAAACTCATTATCCTGCAATTATACTATTAACCTACCTTCTTCCTACATAAACAAATATTTCAAAAAAAATCATAAGATGCTTACAGTATCTATTATTTGTTATCTTCAGACTTTAAAAAAAGCCATTTGTGTTTATTTAGGCATTCCTAATTCTAGTTCCTTAAATATTTCCTCTTTATTTTTAAAATTTCTTTTAAAATATTTATTTATTTATTTGAGAGCAAGGGAGAGAGAGCGAGCACTAGTGGGAATAGGGGTGGAAGGAGAGGGGGGAAAGAGAGGGAGAGAAGTAGACTCCCCACTGAGCACAAACTCCCACCCCCACACCACACCACCCAGAGCCTGGGATGGGGCTTATCCCAGATCTCTGAGATCATGACCTGAACTGAAACCAAGAGTCAGATCCTTAACCAACAGAGTCACCCAGGCACCCCTAAATATTTCCTCTTTATATCCAGAAGAATAATCTGGGAAATAAAGATGTCAAGTAACTGACCAGGTAAATGAGGAAAGATACAGTTTTTAAATAAAATAATATTCATATTACATATGCATCATTTCCTCCTTCTCCTCCTCCAACTATATATTCAACTATGTATTCAAAACTGGGACCAGATGTCATGAATGAAAACCACTTCTAAGTATTCTCTTTACATTGCAGTCTCTTAATTTGAATCTTAGAGTTTCTTCTAAGAAATATATTGAGATGGTTTTTATGAAATGCAGTCAGTTCTACTGGGATGTTGATATTGTGAGTGTTTCTTGAGGTATGTTATAACTCTCTGGAGTGCCTTCCTAGATGTGACACAGCTAGACTCATCAAAGATTTTTTTTTCTGCTAAAATAGTTCTCTTTGGATTCATTAATTGACTATATCATTGGTATAAAAATACAATCTAACCTAGAAGAATAAAGTTTTCTTGAAATATATTCAGGTAACTATTCTCTTATCTGGTGGACTCTATTTAACATACATCATCCTCAAAATAAATCTGCAAAGCAGATATTAATATTGCCATAACAATTTGAACATGGGGAAACTGAGGCTTACAGAAAATCAATAGCTGTGAAGTGGCAGATTCCTGAGGATATGTCCCCTCTCAAATGGATTACAAAGTACCTCTGCTTGTGAATGGCAGAGCCATCTCTCTAGAAGGGTTGACCAGTTATATCTCTGCTTATGTTGGAAATAGATGAATGATCAGAAGAGAAGAGCAAGGACTAAGGACATCTCTTGTCTTAAGGCAAAAACACAACTTCTAATAAGAGGTTTCTCAGATAAGCATACTCTTATGGTCAGCTCAGGCTAATCTAATTATTTTTTTCGGATCCTTCCCCAAACTCAATGTTGATTGTATGAATGAATAACAAAATCATACCAAAAAATTTCCTTTTGATTACTTATGTCTTAAAGCCAAGAACGCTGGAGAAAAAAGAAACAGTGATTTCACAATATCTAGCACGTAGACTCTGAAGATGCTCAAGGGTAAGGATTCTTGATTTATTAATATTTGTGTCCTAACGACCTAACAAAGTGACTAATGAATAATAGATATTAGATAAATATTTCATGATGGATCGCCTGAAGCAAGGAAGGAAAAAAAGGAAAGAGGGAAAGAAAGAGTTACCAATGTCTGTGATAAAAGGGTTTGTTTCTCATATCCTAAATTGAGCAGGGCAGTTATTTTCCCATTTTCTTTTAGAAAGTTTTAAAATTCCTTTGTGTTCTATTAGCATTGTCCTACGCACAGCTCACCCCGAAGATGTTAAACTCCCTTATTTTCAGATCTCACATTCTCGTCTAGATTCAGTATTACCAAAGCCTTTCAATTCTAACATGCATTTTAGCTACACAGCACTTCCTGTTTTAATGTTTACTAAGTTGGAATGTCTTTCTACTAACCATGGTGGGTTCTGCTTAGTAGTAACAGAATATTAGCTATCTCCACGGTCTTATTCTAGGGAAAAGAGAGAGATGAATTCTTGGAGCTCTATTTATTTCCCTACCAGGACAAAAAAAAAAAAAAAAAAAAGAAAAGAAAAAAATAATTATCAGCAGAAAACACCCTCAGAAAAATAACAAGCAGTAAGCAGGTGAGGATATTTACTCTTCCCAGTTTTCGCAATATGTAGACTAATTTGTGGTCTCAGTGTTTTGATGTGATTCCCATGCTCACATTTCTGGCAACCTAGGATGTCATTGCCTACTGAAGAACAGCATAACCGCACTGCCACAGGTGGCCTGCAGACTCAGCAAAATGTGAAAGCCATCCACTGAATCCTGCCTCAGAGGGTGGCAGCATGTACAATGCTCATCAGAAGATAATCATTCCATCATTTAATGCACCATATTTCTTGCTATTGTATAATATCCTCGCATTAAGAGGTGCTCATTGACAGCTTAGAGTGATTCCTGTCATTTGGAACTTGCCCATCCAAGATCCAGGAAATTTTAAAGCTAATCAGTTGGGTTGTATAGCTTCTATCACACACACACACACACACACACACACACACACACACACACACACACTCCACAGCGTCATGCATGTGTGGTCAAAAGGAACGTACCTGAGAGATAAGAATCCAAGCTCTCATTGCTCCTTTCTTAGAGACAAAAATATTCTTATTGTTTCATTGAATGTTATTTACTGATAGTCTATAGGGTCCCTTACAATTAAAGTTCTTTTTATTACTTTGTATCTTCCTTTTCTTCTCAGCCCAGATTCTTGTACCTCTCCCAGCTCAGTATTTTTTTTTTTTTCTTGCTAACTACCAAATTACTTGGAGAAGAGTAAAACACAGCAATTTATGCTACAGTTGATTTTCCACAAGTAGGTATTCTGCAACAAATAAAAGTTCCTAGTGATCTTTAACTGTGCTTTACGTATCAAATATGCCTTCAACACAGTGTTTTGACCTGGATTATGTACAAAACGATGAAATACATCTACACACACTGCTATGTCATAATTTGTAGAAGCTATCTGGAACCACGGTATGGTCACTTTTTGTGTGATATCTTTTTCACACGCATCAAGGCATATTTATTACAACACATAGAGAAAGTATTCAAACCTACTCCAGTTTAGACAAAGTCTGTTTCATATGAATGACAGTTGAATCTCCTTAAAAATTACTGAAAACCTCATAAAAGTCTCTTCCATTCTTCCCTCCTTCCTTTCATCTCTTCCTTCCGAAATGTCCTGTGCCAGGGACTGAATCAATCCGTGATAATGTAATAAATAAAGAAGTGTATAGATAGGGCTTGACTTCCATTAGCTTACTATGCAATGACAGAGACAGAAAAATGAATATGTAATTGCAAAGAAACGTGCTGTCAAGCTTGTAAGCAAAGCCAGACAATAAAGGACAGACCTGATAAGGCTAAGATAAAGCTCTTCAGACATACTTCACACTGCTCTGGTGGCCTGAACACGATAATACCTGACTAGTGAGAGAGGAACTCCATAGACACCATTGATTGCAGACCTGGAAATCATAATCTAGCTTCAACATCCATCATCACAAGACAAGTTCATTTTGTTGCTGTCCTATATGTCACTACGGGAATACTGTTTTGCTAAGTAGCCAGCGTCTGATCAGAAATGAGAAGAAAAGAAAAGAAGTCAGAGAAAGCAGTTTTTCACTTACTGGCATGGCTCTTCCTTGACCGAGAGAATTCCATGGAGAACCAGCATAATAGCACTCTGTGACCTGCAAAGGGAAGGATTTCTAAAGAATCTTCAGGGTGTGTTCTTTATAATTAGGAGCCTATTTTTTGCTTTGTCTCTCTCTCTATATATATATTCCCCCCCCCGCTTGTTTAAAACAACAACAACAACAACAACTATAAAATAAATAAAACGCTAAAAAGAAAAAGAGTATTTCAAAAGTGTGTCAAAGAGAATGGAAAGTAAGTAAGAGGCCAGGTGAATGGGTATGCAGACACAGCTGCATCAATGTATCAATGTATCAATGTATCAATGCCAATCTTTCCTACACACGAATGCTCTGTCTTTCCTGCTGTTTGACACGAATGAGACATACAACATTTTTAGAACTCGATACTGAGCTAAACCCCAAATGGTTTTGAGGAACATCACAGTGAGTTTACTAGGGAAGTCCCTTTGATCAGGTCCCACATAAGTCATTTGTACAGGAATTGTGTCTATGTCGGTTATGCAGATAGAATAATGGAGACAATAATATTAAGGTTTATGTTGTTAGTTAACTCAAAGCCAATTTGCATATGGTGACCACTTTTAATGAGAGATCTGCCATTTATGAAACACTCGTGATGACATAATGTACCTTGTATGCATGATCATATTAAAACCCTAAACAGCTCTATCTTATAGGCATTTTATTCATGATTGACAGATGTGAAGCCGAGGACCTCAGAAGGTTTTTGTTTACAAATAATATAACAAACAGATGATAGACCGAGGATGTAAACTCTATTGGTCAGTTCCAGGGTCCATTTTTATGTTATTATAAAGCTGCCTCCCTGAACTGGTATTTAAGACACGGCTTCTTCCTCAAGGAATTTGTGATCTTGTCACAGAAATAGAGCTTATGATTGAATATAAATCAGCATGTAATTGCTGAATACCTTTGTGCACAACATACTATGAGGTTTATAAAAATACTACAGGATAGCCCCTGCCCTTAAAAAAGGTATATATATATATAGGGTGCCTGGGTGGCTCAGTGGGTTAAAGCCTCTGCCTTCGGCTCAGGTCATGATCTCAGGGTCCTGGGATCAAGGCCCGCATCGGGCTCTCTGCTCAGCGGGGAACCTACTTCCTCCTCTCTCTGCCTACTTGTGATCTCTCTCTCTCTCTCTCTCTGTCAAATAAATAAATAAAATCTTTAAAAAAAAAGGTATATATATATATATATATATATATATATATATATACCTTTTCCCTCTCACTGTGCCCCTCTTGAGAGAAAGGGGGAGAGAGAGGAAGCAGGATGAGGGGCACAGGGAGAGGGAAAAGGAGAATCTTAAGCAGGATCTATGCTTAGCATGAAGCCAGACATGGGGCTCGATCTCACAACCTTGAGATCACAACCTGAGCTGAAATCAAGAATTCAATACTTAACTGACTGAGCCCCTCAGGCACCTCAAGATGGCTTCTTAAAATCAAAACCACCACCTCCATATCCAGATCTGCTGGAGGTAACAAACGCTGGAGAGGAAGCAGAGTAATTGGAACTCTTGGTAGAAGAGTTCATTTCACTGTTGGTAGAAATGAAAGTTGGTGCAGCCACTATGGAAAACTGTATGGGAGTTCCTTAAGAAAGTAAAAATAGAACTACCATGTGATCCAGGAACCCCATTTCTGGGTGCATATCTGAAGGAAATAAAACTGGTACCTTGAAGACATTTGTACGCCCATGTTCATTGCAGAATTACTCATAGTGGCTATGACATGAAAACAGCGTAAGTGTTCATCAACAGACAGATAATGAAACCCAGTATATTACACAATGGAATTCTATCCAGATGTAAAAAAAAAAAAGGAATACCTGTTTTTTGCATACCTGAGGGCATTCTGCTAAGTGAAATAAATCAGACACAGAAAGACAAAGAGCTGACTTATATATGGAATCTAGAAAAGTTGAACTCATAGAAACCAAGAATAGATTGGTGGTCTCCTGGCGGTTGGAAAGTGAGGGAAATGGAAAAATGTCTATCAGAAAAATACAGTTAAAAGATGAGTAAATTCTGGGGATCTAATGTGCAGCACAGAGACTGTAGTTAATATTATGTTGTATCTTGTATACTTAAAATTTACTAAGAGAATAGATATCAATTGTTCTCACCACACACATAAAAATGGAAAGTGTGTAAGGTAATGGATGTGTTAACTAACCTTACTGTGGTGGTCATTCTACAATACGTACGTATATCGGATCATCATGTTGTACACGTGTACATATTGTACACACCACGGTGTACAAATCAAACTTACACACTGTATGCCAAATATATTTCAGTAAACCTGGGAAAAAACAAAATAATGGAACAAAGAAAAAAATTCAACAAAGAAAAAAATGAGAACTTAGACCCCATCTAACCCTCATTTTACTGACAGTGCTCCAATAGCTGAACGGGTAAGTGCAATACCCAGGTTCATCTGACCTTTTATTGGTGAAGCAGGATCGGAAGCTAGTAGTAGGGGTCACCACAAAGCAGTTGTGTGTGACCAGTGCATGAAGCCTAGCTCTCAGGACCTTTTTACTTGGGATTTAATATTCTGTGACAGATGTCTTAAAATCCTTAACAATTTTATCTTTGAGCAGTGCTTTATAAGTGAAGTCCAAGGGGACAAGGAGGCATGTGCTGGGGCTTGGAGCCTCAAATGTGATTCTTCATCCTGCTGACTCCACCTCTCCAGGCCAGATCCCAACAGCCTGCCTCATGGGTCCCCAAGAACCAAACAGCCTCCCCCTTTCTGCTCCTGCCACACTCCTGGAAAGAGGCCGAGAGGGATCTTGAGGAGGGTCAAGGGAAAATGTATATACCTCATACCATGTTTCAGGCCAGAGTGTGGGAGTGACCTTCTCTATGGCCGGCGGGTGGAGCCATGTTGTATTCAATGGATGGCTAACTTGGGATGTGCTTCTTGCCCACTCTTCCACCTAGCCCCCATGCTCATCCCAATGCAGAAATGCAAGCTCTTGAGGCCTGCCAGGGATTGGCACAGCAGGCTTCTGGGAAGAGAAGATTTGATGTGTTAGTTGGCAGGAGGGGAGACCCTGGGAGGTGGTGAGACTTGCTTTGCTTCTGGGTCAGAGAGAGCATCCTCATGCATCTGTAGGATTTTGCTGGGTGAGTATCCTTGTGCTTGAGAGAGCATGAGGTTAAACAGCAAATGACAAACACCATGACATGTTTGAGCAAAGGACTTCACGTTTTTATTTTGCACTGGGCCTGGAAAATTAAGTAGCCAACTTTGGTTACTATTCATTGATTGCTTTGCGCATGCCAAGGGCTGGTGCTAAGTACTCTACATGAATTCACAACATTCAACCACAATACTACTACTGAGACAGTGTAATCAGCCAAATTTTATGAATAAAGAAATCCAAGGTTGAA
Source organism: Lutra lutra (assembly GCF_902655055.1). Taxonomy (NCBI): domain Eukaryota; kingdom Metazoa; phylum Chordata; class Mammalia; order Carnivora; family Mustelidae; genus Lutra; species Lutra lutra. The sequence goes on from NC_062284.1 coordinate 121,524,387, forward strand.
GAGATTAAGGCAACATGCCTATGAGCATATCGTTGGTGACTAAAACCTCAGCTTAGGTCTATCGGATCACATAGTCCGTATTTTTAACAACTATGCATTGCCGCTTCACCCTACCTGGCTTTGGATAAACACAGAGCTTCCTAAGCCTCTCTATGCCAGGCCTCTCAATGCTGCTGCCATGGTAGGACCAAAGTAAAATAGGCTCTGTAGTGAGCGAACCCATGAAGCAGATAAAATGCTCCTGATGTCCGCAGTGGTCGGGGGGAGGGAGACAGTGTTTTCACCCATAGGAACCCCTCTATGCGGAGTTTCTGCTTTTTTTTCCCATGCAAGATTTATATTTATATTTTTAAGATTTACATTTTCTGTGCATCCAACAAGGCAGTAATCCTGTGTTAGTGGACTCTATCCCCACACTTTTTTTTTTTCTGTCAGGAGAACTATATTTTAGGATCACTAATCCAAACATGGAGTCTGCCGTCCAGAGTGCATAAAACATAATTCTGAATGATGACATAAGGAACAATGCCAGCAGTTGTATCTTCAACCAAAATCCTATAAACGACATATCAATAAATGCATAGGTATTCTTCTCTGATTGAAGGGCAAATGGGTTTTCCATATCCTTGCTAGAAACAGCATCATCCCATTCTCAGAAGGCATCTGCAAAGACATTCCACCACTTGTGTGAGCAAAACGCAGCTCTCAAAAATCACCAATGTGATTAGACACCATTCGCCCTTCAATATATCATCATTGTGTCTCCTTCTCTGGCCAGAAGTCAGTCATCCTGCCTCTACGCCACAGCGTTTCTGTTCCCCAAACATGACCAGGATGCTTGCAAACATCTGGCTCCTCATCTCCGTTATTGAGATTTCATTTGTTTGAAGAAAACGTCTCCGGCCCATGGGCTTTCCCTCCCTACTTCTCTCTCCCCCAAAATGCTCATTTATGGAGGAGCAGGTTTCATTCTCTAAATGATTACGCTTGGCAGGTGGAGACTGCTGCGCCGGTTACGTTAATGATTTCTGAGGTGACGCTGAGGCCTCAGAGGCGGCTTGGCAGAACAGCTAGCAGGAAACTAATGAGTATCCCAGCACGACCCGGGACCATTAAAAGGAGGGGGTTTCAGGGAGAGAGGGAGGGAGGGAAATAAATTAGAGACCTCAGCCTCTGGTAAGAATATCAGTGAAGGCCCTTAATGGAGTCGAGAAAAGAAAATTAATCACCCATAATGACTGGGGTGTGTGCGAATATTTGATTTAATTCCTTTTATAAATATTTTTCCACAGAATGATGCATGGTATCTGAGAGGGTTGAGAAGCACAATCTGAACTTGATTTAATCATGAGATGAGCAGAGTGGGTGGAAGTGACAACAATTACAGGAATATGTACTTGGGAAAGGCATTCTTTTTCTAATGCACTTGGGCTAATCTTGGCTGGAAGTGCACAGAATTCTGGTGGTGAAGAAAGTACCTCAGACATCATGATCTTAAGTACTGAAGATAGTCAATTAACAATTGGCAAATTAAAATATACTTACAGGGGCGCCTGGGTGGCTCAGTGGGTTAAAGCCGCTGCCTTCGGCTCAGGTAATGATCCCAGGGTCCTGGGATCGAGCCCCACATCGGGCTCTCTGCTCAGCGGGGAGCCTGCTTCCCTTCCTTTCTCTCTGCCTGCCTCTCTGCCTACTTGTGATCTGTCTGTCAAATAAATAAATAAAATCTTAAAAAAAATGTATATATATACTTACATAAGCACTAACCTAACATTGGATTTTTAGTAAAGAAGAACAGTTGAAACATAAAATTTCCTAGTTGCCAGACTCTGATATGTAATGTTCTTCATTCGAGTAAAATAAAAACAGGATAATCCCTTAAAGGTTAAATAATAAAGCTGATGGGGGAAAAAAGTGTTTTCTGAAGAGAGCATGTTTTTTCTGCTCTGAGGTTTAACAAAAAAAAGACATCTTAGTAAAAAAAAAAAAGATATTTATGTGACTCATAGGAACTATAAAACTACCTGACAGTGTGAAACAAACAATCAAACAAACAAAAAGACACGGGGCTGGTTATTACACGTTAGGCATTAAAGAACTAATTCTTTAAAAAGTTCAATATCCTCCTGAACTTTTACCAAATCAGGTAATTTTCTTGCCCTTCAGTAGGGTCTTATTTAATTCAAATGCCTATTTTCCAGTCCCTTAAGTTAAAAAATTAATCAAGATTAATGCTTAAAATCTACAAGTTTCAATTTGCTGCAGTCTTAGTAACAGATGGGGAATTATTATAGAGGAAAGTTACTCTCTGAATAACTCACCAAGTCAGGATTCTGATCCCTCTCTAGTTGCCCAGACCATTTCAGCAAAGGTGAAGAAGTGGACTGGGGAGAGGAATACATCCCAACCTTCCTCTCTATTGACACTTCTGAAGCATGTGGTCTTGGAAAGCCACTAAACTTCACTGTGCTTTATTTTTATTATCTGTTCTTTTTGTTATTGTTGTTTTGTTTTGTTCTTTGTTTTACAAAAAGGTGATAGTGAGTTACATTAGCTTGAAATGTTATAAAGTGTAGGAGAATTTGTAAACTAAAAAAGTACTTTGGGATGGAATTCTGTCATAAAGGAAATGCACCAAAATGAAGTGAGCAAAATGAAGGAAATGTAGTAGTTCGACCAAAACAAAAGAGGGGGGAGGTAGGATTGAGGCTGCTCCTTTCAAGGAGCAGAGTGGGGAATTCTCATTCTTTGGAGGCCCTTAAATATTCAGATGTACTCAGAGGTAGGCTCACCATCACTATCTTTTCTACTATACATTGCTGAATGGGACCAAACAACATCAGAGTGCAACGTCGTTCCCATCCCAAATGCTAGTCCAGAAGCTGGGGGCCAGAATGTGGTGCAGCCTCTGTACTCACTCCATTCAGGAAAGATTGGTGAATAAGAGAGAGATGTAACCCAGAGATATCAAGTCCACCAAAAGTTGCTCCAGAGCATATATCATCTCTCTGCTCCCTGAGAGGATAGATACCAGACACTACCTCAGGCAGCCTAAATGGCAGGGCAGCCCTCTCCCACCAAAATGACTTCTCCCAAAAGCAGGAAGTAAACCATAATTCACCCAAAAGCCCATCCATCTCGATGCCTTTTCAGCAAATGCTCAGGCGAAGTAAAGATCTGTGGTCCTGGAATTGAGACAAGTATTGACATACTCGTCTCAAATTTGTGTTGCGTAATATTTCACTAAATGTTCATCATATACTAAGATATCAATCCCAATTAATCTGAACATAAGAATTATCTAGGATGCTTACTAAAACACAGATTCCTGAACTCCCTTCACAGAGATTCAGATAAGGTCATCATCGGTTTCAAATATGCATTTTTAAGCATGAAAACAACCCAGAGGATTCCTTTGACTAGTCAAGTTGTGGTCATTTCTGCTAAGTATTGGAAAACAGGCAAATGTGATTTGATTCAATCCTTGGAAGACTCCGCTAAATTTAGAGAGATAGGTATATAAATGTCTGCCTAATAAATAGTTTCTGGAGCTAGGCTAAAGGTTCTGGGTACAGAGAGTACAATGGAGATGTTAGCCAGTTTGATCAGAGAAGAGGGGGAAGAAAGCAGAACTTACACAGAAAACATGAACAGTTTATTTTAAAGATGATAACCTTAATTTAATATTAATAATAACTTTAACCTTCTTTTGGATTGTTTCTGGTTTCTCTTTTTATATAGATGATTTGATTCCTCCTACTTTTGAACATTTCAAGAGCATTTTTTGCTTTATTTTATATCTTGTTTATCTAATTAAGTATGTATCATTAAGAAATCCTCAGTTATATAACTTTTTAATGTACTCTTTATTGTAAACATTTCTTGGTTACATATGTTTATGATTCTCTAAATCTACTTAAGAAAATCGGCATGTGTTCAAATCCATTGCTGTTTATTTATTTATTTTAAAAGATTTTATTTATTTACTTCACAGAGATAGACATAGCAAGAGAGGGAACACACGCAGAGGGAGTGAGAGAGGAAAAAGCAGGCTTCCCGCAGAGCAGGGAGCCTGATGCGGGGCTCAATCCTAGGACCCTGGGATCATGACCTAAGCCGAAGGCAGATGCTTAACTATCTGAGCCACCCAGGCATCCCTCTATTACTGTTTAGCAGGATAATGTTTTGAGGGAAAGAGTGCCCTTACTGTTCTAACCTCAACATTAAATATTTTAATGCTTTATTTTTTACCAAAAGGTGATATTTTCTATTTTATTTTAATTTGCAGTTCTTTAAGCATTAATGGGGATAAATTATATATACTTATACGGTCATCTGCATTTTTTATTTTATAAATGTTATATGCACGACTGATAGGTTTTTGAAATGGGGAAATCCACTAGAAGATTTCCTTATTGTATTTGAGAACTCACAGAATTCTCTAAACCTTATCCTAGGGACCATGACCTTGTGCCCTCAAAATTATATTTGTAGGTGCAGAAGGAGATATTGCATTCCCGTTATAGTTTAAGAAAATATAATAACAGTCTCATAAAATGCAAACACTTTTCCCTGTTGTTCCGTAGGTATTTACAGCCTTGTGTTGGAAGATTGTGTAGTCCACAGTAATGTGCAATTAACTATACATTGGTCTGCAAGCCCCCTCTTTGATTTTTCAACCTGTCAGCAAGTGCTTTGACTGCTGATAACATGACCTTGCAATACTTACACAGTCTTGTCACAGGTGAATGCAGACATCTATAAGATTAGGCTCAGGAAATGGAGTATTAGATGAGTAAAAGAGAGAGAGGGCTTAAAGTCTGAGAGGGGACACAAAAAGCAAAAGCTGTTAATGCGTAGAATGCATGAGGGGAGCTTACCTCCTGTTCCTGTGAGTTCACCACCTCTTTCTGCAGTGATAAATTATGTGCCAGGTCAGCTGCCGTAGTTGAGATCCATAGAAGACAAGACAGGCCCTCAGCTCTTGAACCAGAGAAGTTCTGTGACTAACTGGTCTGCTTGGCATCTTATAAGCAACAGTCATGTAAAGGGTCCTGAAATAATGCACAAATTATGAAGTGGTGATGTTCAGTATTTATAATTACCATTTTATTCTTTACAACACTTTTGGCATACAGAAACCTCTGTCCTCAGCAAGTTGCTATTAGCTGAGGATCTAGAAAAATCATGGAGTTCTTGATAAAGAAGGAATGGAGAATTTACCTTGTTCTGGTCTTATTTTAAGATATGAGATAGGGGGCCCTGGGTGGCTCAGGCTGTTAAGGGGCTGACTCTTGATCGTGGCTCAGGATCTTGGGGCCGTAGGATTGAGACCTGCATTGGGTTCCACGCTGAGAAGAATTCTACTAGAAATGCTCTCTCTTTCTCTGCAACCTCCCCCAGCCTGCACACACTCTCACTCTCCCTCTCTCTCTAAATGAATAAGTAAAATCTTTTAAAAGATAAAATTTGAGATAAATATGAATCTGAAAGGTAGCATGATTGTCCAGGGTGATGCAGAAATGGAGATGCAGACCCAATGTTGGTACAAAGGTTCCTGATTGCCAACACAGTGTCATTTCTACCCTAGCACAGTTCACAGTGTTCTGATATGCATATATTAAAATACCAAATATTATTGAGCAACTATTATGTGGTAAAAAATTAAATAAGGCACCATGTAATTTTGATTGGGCTCTTCAAAAATGTGTAACCTCGGGGCGCCTGGGTGGCTCAGTGGGTTAAAGCCTCTGCCTTCGGCTCAGGTCATGATCTCAGAGTCTTGGGATCGAGCCCCTCATCGGGCTCTCTGCTCAAGCAGGGAGCCTGCTTCCTCCTCTCTCTCTCTGCCTGCCTCTCTGCCTACTTGTGATCTCTGTCTGTCAAATAAATAAATAAAAATCTTTAAAAAAAAATGTGTAACTTCTGCAACCCAACATTATCATGTAGTGGGAAATGTCATGCTTTTCTAATATCTAAGTCCCTAAATAATTATTGAGTGGAAGAAGTTGAACGTTTTACTGTAACATTTTGGTGGTCCGTAATGCAGATCCAAGCAAATTTCTTCAGGTTACTTTTATTCAGAATGCTAATGCAATCCATACTGGAAGCCGTTAGTTTCTAGGAGCGTCAACCTATTCTCCCTTACACAGCAACTATAAGCCGTCTTCCATAATTCAGATACCCCATAAGTAAGCAACGACTTTTCCTAACAGAGATTTAGTTACCTTTCTGGTTTTGTCATCTAGATGGAACCCCCGTTAGCAGTGCCTACCTGGAAGAACCATTCTGCACCTCCATTTCCAAGTCTACGTGTGGAAGGGCCATTACTTATTTCCTTTTAACGAAAGTGACCAAACAGAACACAGAGAACTCCCCAAACTCCAGGGGACTTTACGGGAAAGGACTGCCCACTCGTAACTCAGGCTGACTGAGGAGGCTGACCTCACCTTCCATCACCATGAGCTTCCAGTCATCTATGCAATGAAGTGTGACAACAGCTTTAATAGCATGTGAAAACATATTTTATTATGGGGTCATTAATTTGTCCTGCTGGCTATGTGATATTCTCCATATGCTGCATGGGAAAGTGCCCTTCTGCTCTGAGGTCTTTCCTGATAGGCACGCCTGCTCTACAGGGTGGAGCTCTAAAGGGCACTCTTCTCCCTGCTCTGTCCTTGCCAGAAACCAGCCGTCATTTCATCATTCCATCATTTCCTTTATGCATGGAAGAGTGGAATGTCATGGAATTAGGTCCTGCCATTGTGCATTTTCTTTTACTACCCAGATAGCTGCCAAGCCATGGCTTTTGAGGGCCTAGTCAATGAATTTAAAAGCATTATTATCAGGAGATTCATTTTTAGCATACAGAAATAAAAAAGAAGAAAGGCTCCATTAGTTTTAGAAAAGGGTCTGTGAGAATATGCATGGGCTAAAAAGGCACATGACTACACAGATTGCTATTTATTACCCATATCAGACAAATAAAATTTGCACACTAATGTAGTAACCTGAAGGAAAAATAAATAACCCTCAAGCCTCAGTTTGTAAAAATATATACTGTGCATGTTAATGTATAATGATGTCATTTCAGTATATTTTGAGATCCAAAAAAACTTTTAATCACAGTTTTTGTGAATAATCATATGCCTTATTTATTCAACCAAGTGTTAATAAATAGCACATTGAGTTCTAGGGTTTATACTCGATAGAGAGCAGGGCAGGCAAAAGGTAAATACCTATGGTTTTGGTGTTCAGTAGGTCCCTGATTGCAATATTGAACTATGGAATTTCTTAAAAAATAGAAGATGAAAACAGACACATTATAGATAGAAGAAACATATATTATTTTTTAATTATTTGTGTAAGTGCATAAATAATATAAACATTTGCAAAAAGTTGTAGCGTATTGGGGGATGGAGAATGGGCCCCAGGAATGAAAATTTCGTTCTACTACCTGAAAAAGGGTAATAATTTAAGGAAGGGTGATTGCATGGAGGTTATAATATCAGTTTCCTATGGGTTAAAGAGATAATGAAGGCATTAACCAAGTTTAATTTCCTGGTTTTAAGGAGTCTACTATAGTTATGTAAGATGGTAACATTAAAGGAAGTTGGATGAATGACATACGGAATATGGGGTATTTTTGGAACTTTTTAATAAATTTAAAAGCAGCCTCAAATATATGTTTAATAGAAGATAAATAAGACAGCATTTTGTGTTGTTATTTGCAGTCAGGAGAATCCTAAAACGACCCCCAAGATTTCCCACCCCCTGATATACAGACCTACATAATCTACTGAATTTCAAATATAATAGGTTTTACTCCCATAATTGGGCTGTTATTTGGCAGAGTTGACCTTAAGATAAGGAGATTATCTGGGTGGGCCTGACCTAATCATGTGAGTCTATTAAAAGCAGAGAGCTTTTGCGATTCATTACACAAAATTAAGTCAGAGACTCAAAACAAGAAAGGGATTTTCTGCACCATTGTTGGCTGGAAGATGGAGGCGACCCTGTTTTAAGGAATACACACAACCTATGGATCCCAAAAGCAGCCCCTGGCTTACAACCAGATAGGAAAGAGGGATCTCAGTCTTACAACCACAGAAACTGAATTCTACCAACAGCAAGAATGAGCTTGGAAGGGTGTTTGTCCTCAGAGACTCTAGATAATAATTTAACCAGGTACAGCACCTTAATTTTCACTTCGTGCAGAGAACACTCATTCCACACCAAATTTTAAGTTTGTGGTAATTTGCTGCATAACAATAAAAAAACCTAGTCTTGCCTAAGTAAAATACTAAAATCATTTTGGAGAAAACTTTCTCTCAATAGCTATGACATCTGTCTAAAATCCATTATAAATTTCCTTGATGGTTCTTACACAACAAATAACTCCAAACATTTGATCCATAATTATTCAGTCTGCTGTAGAGGCTACCTTTCTCTGACCTCCTACTTCAGGTAAAGCTTGTTTGACAACCACATCATATCCTTCCAGAAAATAAAGTGTGTTCTAATTTCAAGAAGGATAGGATTAAAAAGTCTCCTATGGCCGCAAAACATTTTTTTCCTTTAATCTATGAAAAAAATTTAAAAATCAAAAGATAAGCATGGAATTGTTATGACTGAAACTGAGAAATGTCTAATACTCATACCATAATATAAAAAGATGGATAGTCTGTGGAGGAGTCAGAATCCAGCAGCAGAACTGGTCAAAAACTGTGTGCCCATGGAAAGAGATGGTCATGATGAACTTCAACCCTCAGAAATGGAAGCACCAGACATCAAGAGAAGCAGGGTGATCCAAATGATAGAAAGAGGATACTATTTTGAAAGAGAATGCAAATAACAATTAAGCGTTCCTGTCTACCCCCACCCCATTTTGTTAAGCAATTAGTCTGCCTACTTCAGATATCTTCCCTAGAGAAATCAATGTGGACGCTCTGAACTCAGGACCACCAGACATGAGAAAGTTGAATAAAGAATTATAACCCTTGGGTAAGAAGGTAAAGTACCCCTTTCAGCAAAGACTGAACAGTTCCACGCAAAGTAACAGTATAGCATTTTGCATTTTGAACAAAATCCAGCAGACTACCTGACCACCCTACCATTCCCAACTGGAATGCATGTATCAAACTTATAAAAGTGAATGCACAATAAAATAGCAGTATTTTTGAAGATAACTCTAGCAAGCGATCAGAGGTCAATAAAGGAAACAGAATAGTATTCCAGAGACAATGTAGAGAACAGAAGGAAACATCAATTTACCATTATTAATATTCTCCAACAGACAAGAAAATGTATTTCATTTATAATGCAAAAAAGGAATACTATTAAAACCAGAAAATAAATGAGAACATGATAACCTTTTAAAGAGTATAGTATTTGGAAGATAATACATAGGCTTTCCTGAAACCAAAAGACAAATAGGTGGACGATGTGAGTGGAAAAAATAAGACAAAGAATTGATTAAGAAAGTGTATCATGCAACCACTAGGAGTTTCAGAAATAAAGAGGAGTGACAACAGAGGCAAGGAAAATATTATAATACAGTAAATAAATAAATAAATAAATAAATTTCCCAAACAGGACATTTACTTCTATATTAAAATTGTCTATCAAGGGGCACCAGGGTGACTCAGCTGGCTGAAATCAACAGCCAGCTCTTGATTTCAGCTCAGGTTGTGGTGTCAGAGTCCTAGAACCAAGTCCCACCTCAAGCTCTAACCTTAGTGGGGAGTTGGCTTGAGGACTCTGTCTCTCCCTCTCCTTCTGCCCCTCCCTCTGCTCATAATCTCTCTCTTTTTCTTTCTAAAATAAATAAATCTTTAAGGAAAAATCTGTCAAGTATTATAACAATGAATTAAAAGTATCTCTAAGGGCAGAATTATATAACTTTAAAAGACTAGAGACAAAAACCTTAAATTATTCTGGGATTCAGGATAAAAACCAAGTATCATATGAGAAATTGGAATCAAATGGCAACAAACTTTTCAAGGCACTGAAAGAAAGAATGCAGTGGATTATTGGTTCCAAAATGTTAAAAGGAATTGTTTTTCAATCTAGAAATCCATAACCTGATAAATTACCAGTTAAGCATGGGGGTACAGTAGAAACGTTTTCCAGGCTTGCATGGCCTCAAACCACATATCTCTTACACTCATGCCCTTCCCTCTCCCCCCAAGGAGCTACCGGCAGATGTGCTTCAGCAAAATGAAGAAAGTTTGGGATCCAGCAAAAACGGCATCTGACCCCAGGGAAAGGCAGAAACCTTCTAGGACACCACCCTAGAGAACATCTATCTAATCCTGACTGCAGAGCAGGAGACCTCCAATAGGATGCCTCCAGCAAAACATGGAAAAGCTAACACCTGGCTAACTTCTACAGAGTGAAAGAAAACAACACAAAAGTTAAAATGAAGCAAAGCAAAACAAAATCAGAACTATACAAGAAAGTGTGATCATTGCAAACCACTTGGCTCAAGAATAAAATATAATTACATAGTCTCATACAGAATAGAGATTTGTTAATTATATGTAGAGGAAGTGGAGTGGTGGGAGGTTTATGGAGAGCTACAACCTCATATGCCATCAAAGGAAGTTGATAGAGAATGCTGAAATAATTGAATCAAGAAATAACAGCCTACATACATTTTTCAGAGATTTGTTAAAGAGCAGAACATGGTAAAAGTGAAGAGAATCATTGCCTCTGGGGAAGGGGACAGAAGACTGGCAAGAAATGGAGCAGATGATTGGTATTTTTTTATTTCTGCAGAGTAAGGATTTTTAGATGGTTTGCTTTTTCAAACCAAGAGTTTGATAAAAATTTAAAAATAGTTCAACCATTAAATAAAATGCCATGCGATTCAATGTGTATCGGGAAAACAAAAGCAAAATAATGGCACCAATCATGGGATCCTGGACTTCTTTTATCCTGGACATGCCATGGCATTTCTCCTTCACGGTTAACCACACACATCAGCAGATGCAGTTGTAGCAAATATTGGCCACTCCCTGCTCCGTGTGCATTGAAGTAGAAAAAGCAAGGTCTTGTATTCAGTTTAATGTGTTCTGGCTAAGATGTGACTTCTGTGGCTGAGCCGAGCCCTGGAGAGCAAAAATCTTTTGCCCAGTCTCCTAGTCTATAAAGTAGTGCCAGTAATACCCACCACTTAGATTTTTAGTGAAAATCTAAAGCAATTCCACTAGAAAAGTGACTAGTGACTAGTGACTAGAAAAGCAACTAGAAGGAGTGATTAGTGGTGTGTCCTTTGTTGGCATTCTCTTACCAAACGTGCCTGGTGAGACCGCACCTCCTATCCGCAACACATGCATTTCTCTCACCAACCTGACCTTGGAAGCTTTACCTCTTTACTGCTCGGAATTACAAAGGCTTAAATCAATTAATTGATTCAACCATTTGTCAACTCTATCTGTTGTCAAATCAACAAACAGGTTTTTGCTTATTCGTTTTTTAGAATGTCCAATTCCTGATTTGGTTATTTTTTCTATTTTTCATTGCATTCATTGTCTGGTTCAGCAGAATTACCTGGTGAGGTTAACAAATACAGCCAGGTTTTGGCATGATCTAATAGATTATTTTGTACTCACTTTGTCTCTGTATCCATAGCTAAATCCATAAACATGTAATTAACATGCTTTCCAATTTATCTTGCAAAATAAACATTTTTTCTATAAAATGTCTTTTGGGACAGCAAAATTACTTTTGCCAAAAATTATCTTCACAATGCATATTTTTATATGAGACATTTACTTATGAGAAGCTGACTTTGAGTGTATTTGTCTTCAAGAATTGCTTTTCATTGAATGAATAAATATTTTTAGGAAATGCTTGATAATTCATTATTTAACCATGTATTTCCCTGACTCATGTGGCATTGTTACTTGCTGCTATGGACTGAATTGTGTTCCTCCTAAATCCATATGTTGAAGCTCTAACCGCCAATGTAAGTATATTTGGAGACAGCACTTAGGAAAGTAATTAAGTTTAAATGAGGTCATAATGGTGATGTCTTAATTCAGTAAGACTGGTGTCCTTTTAAGAGAAAAAAGAGATATCAGATCTTCCTCCCCCACCCCTGCCATGTGAGGACACAGTGAGAAGGAGGCCACCTGCAAGACAGTTTCACCAGAAACGGAATATTCTGACACACTGATCTTATACTTCTAGCCTCCAGAACTGTGAGAAAATAAATTTATATTATTTAAGATACCTGGTCTGTGGTACTCCATCATGGAAGGCTGAGCTAATACACTTCTCTCCCCATTAGATAGTAATCTCCTCTAGTAGGTACACTTCTTTGGCATCTTTAATTCCTACCTTGGACCTGACATGTAGCAGTCATTCAATAAACGCTTTTTAAATGTGTTGACTGAATATGGTACTTGCTCTTCTGTTAGAGATTTTGGTTCATGGACAGACTGTTTCAAACAGCTGATATCCTTTTCCTTTGTTCCTCAGAGCTCCTTCATTTATAGGGGACAGACACCTTTGCTTGCAGGGGACAGACAACTAATACACATTGACTGAGGTTAAAGAGAAGTTATAAGCTTCGCAAATCAAACAGAGCTGGACATAATACTGACTGAGCTTCTTTCTTTCCTTCTCTTAGCTATCTATACTCTTGCTTTCTGTTGAACTCATGCTCTAATTAATATCTGTGGGAAAATAATTACTAGAAGCTCCAAATTTATGTCTTACTGTTTAACAAAATGTCAGCAAGAAAATAATAAACAACTATTTCAAGCACTTTAGACACAGTTCAGTCAATCCTGAGAATACCTATGAGGTAGGCACTATTATTACCTACATTTTGCAGGCACTGAGGCACAGAGAAATTAAGAATCTTACCCATGGTGACATAAGTTTTAGAAGTAGACAATATGGTTCTAGGGTGTGCATCTTAGTCACTAGTCTATGCCTCTTCTTTCTCATATTTTTATCCATCACTTTCTCATCATTTCCAATGAAAAATCTCAAGCTTACCTACCTGGTTTGAGCCACTTGGCCATTACTGAGCTATTCAATCTGGTTAGGATAACTAATCATAGCTGGACTGTATTAATCAGCCAGAACTAGGTTGAGTGGTCATCCTGGGAAACAGAGATGGGGTAGATTTCTTTAGAAAACACTGATAGCATAGGAGGAAGTTTTCCAAAGAGAAACATGGGTTCTATCCTTTAGAGAAAAATAAGTGGAGGCTGGAGCAGAGAAAACAATGGTTTCCATCACAACTTCTATTCTGCTCTGCCTTCTTCCTCATGGAAGGGAGACACAATCGAAAATAAACAATTAAATCATTTGAGCTGTGTTCTGCTTATGTGGTGTCCTTTAGTACTGGTGTAAAAGGAGCATTCTCATTAAACAGGAAATTTACAAATTATACTTGAAACAGAATCATACCTTACATACCAATGTTTATCATAATCTAGGCAATGTGCAAAATACTTCCCTTTTTCTCTTACTTTCTTTGACCGACTTGTCTAGTTCTTCAAAAAAAGTAAAAAATACAGATTTATTAATGCAAATTCACCATTTATAAAGTGATAATAAATTATGCCAGGCTACAGAGAAAATATGCATTTATATATAAATGCATACATATGTGATAAATGAGTGCTATATTAAAAAGGAGACTAATGGAGGAATATGTGCTTCACCCTCATCTCATCCTGAAAGGGCTGAATATATACCACGTCCACCAGCAGTACTAGCCATTTTTGAGTTCTGAATCACGTAAACATATTTGGGTAGGGAATTACTTTAAAATAAACTCTTAAGATAATAATTCCCTTCATTTCAATAAAGATGTTTTTAACTTTTCTAAGTACATTCACATAGAGCTCATAAAACAACTAGTTTAAAGAGGGATTAGCAGAATATAAGGTTTCCAGAGCTGTGATTTAATAATCAAAACAAAACCATTTAAAGCCTTGGCTGAGGATGGACAAATTGTGGGAGAAAATGTCTGGAAAGAACATCCAAGAAGTAGGTTAGGCAGATGTCAGTGTTTATCAAAACCTGGATTAACTCAATGAGTGGCCCAATTTGGCCAAGAGTAATTCAAAACTCAACTGCCCGGAAGTCTAGAAGAAAGAGCTAAGTCCCTGAAGTTAGAAAGTACAACAATTAGTTGAATCTCAGAAATCTAGTTCAGGGGTGCCTGGGTGGCTGGCTCAGTGGGTTAAGCCTCTGCCTTCAGCTCAGGTCATGATCCCAGGGTCCTGGGATCAAGCCTTGCATCTGGCTCTCTGCTCAGTGGGGAGTCTATTCCCCCCCCACCCCCCCACCCTCCGCCTGCCTCTCTTGTGATCTCTGTCAAATAAATAAGTTAAAAAAAAAAGAAAAGAAAAAGAAAAAAAAAGAAATCTAGTTCAGAGTTTGATAACAAGCAATAACTCTTTTGCCTTCTTCTTTTTTTTTTTTTTAATCAGCAGCAGTTAATTATGGGATTTTTAGTGAACAGAAGCTCAAGATTGAGGTCTTACCATAACACCATTAGAGTTTGTTCTGTCAGGCAAGATTTGGCTCATTTAGATACAATCTAAAAGCAGGAATAGGAGACAAGATGCAGCAAAAAAGCATTAGGCAAGCAAACAAAAACAAACAAATAGCCAAACAGAAAAGGGGAGGAGCCCAGGTTAAAAAATCTGATGACTATGCTAGGCAAAGTAACAGCAGATTTTAAGGATATTTAGAATATAGAAGAAGATGCCTGTCTCTCTCAGTTGGGAGAACTGATGTGAGAAATGTAAAATAGAAGGTTGGTAGATGCAAAGACTTAATGGACCTTGGAATTGAAAGTGTAGATATTAGAAAAGACAAATTTGTTGGGACCAACATGAGTTTTTTGTAAGATTCTCCATAGTATTTCATGTTAAAAAGAAGGGAAAGTTTCCACTTCTGAGAAGATGTTGTTGACATACCACTCATGATTTCTTTTGCTAAGGCTACAACTGATAACTTTGGAAATTATGTATAAAACAGACATAAGTAAAGCTGAAACATAGAGAGAGGAAGGCAGAACAGCTAAGGATCTCAGGATTCAAGGAAGGACATAATGTGAGTTTTTGTTTTGCTTCATATTTCCCAAATTTGGAGCTGAAAAAGCTGGCATCCTGAAAAATACTTACAAGTGATGACAGAAATGTTCTCCAAAAGGACCAGGAAAGGGGCAGTTTTTAAGAAAAAATACTTAGGTGGCAACCACTCTACCCTAGCCGAACATCACAAAACAAAACAAACAAAAACAACAACAAAAGTCTGGTCTCCTCACCACTCATATCAGCAGAAACTGAATGAGAGGCCCAGATGTCCACCTTCATGAGTTGTAACATTGTCCTTCAACAACCATGACTAGATGGAATCATAAAAGGTCAAATAAGAAGCCATGACTTTCATCTTCGCCAGCTGGTAATGAGCTCCCACTCCTCTCCAAAGGGAGACTCCATGGAGAGCCTAGATTTTTCATCCCACCTGACAATGAAGAGATTTTTCTTGCCTTCTTCCTTGAAATGGTGTCAGAGTAGGTCTAGTGAAGAGTCAATATTTTTAACCATTAATCACCAGTAATGAGCCACTTACCCATAGTGTCAGTGAAGGCTATACTGGAAGCAGTAATGAGATTCCTATCCCTTCCAGCAAGGGAGTTATCAGTGGAGGTTTAAGGAAAACAGAACTTACACCCCTCCACACAGTCATAATGTGTTAGGGAAATGGGACTTCTAACTGCATTGGCAGTAAGAAGATAATGCCCCTCCATTGCCTGAGTGCTGCCAGAGGAGCCAGCTAAAACAGAAACTTTAAATAAAATCCAGCATCTCAGAACATAACATGAAAGTGTCTAAATTTTAATATAAAAATCACTAATTACATGAAGCACCAAGAACAGCTCAAATTGAAAAAAAGAAATAATCCATAAATAACAAAAATGAAGTGACAGATTTTATTTTATTTATTTTTTTTAAAGATTTTATTTATTTACTTGAGAGAGAGAGAGATTGAGAGAACAAGTGGGAGGAGAGTGAGAGGGAGAAGCAGCCTCCCTGCAGAACAGGGAACTCAATGCTGGACTTGATCCTAGGACCCTGGGATCAGGACCTGAGCTGAAGGCAGATGCTTAATGACTGAGCCAACCAGGTCTCCTGAGTCAAGAGATTTTAGAATTATCCAAGAAGTGTTTCAAAGTAGTCATCATAAAAATTTTTAAATGAGTAATTCTAAACATACTTGAAATAAATGAAAAAATAAAAATCATCAGCAAGAAAATAAAGTTATAAAGAACCAATAAAAATGTTAGAATTTAAAAAATCAAAAATAAAAGAAAAAAATCAATATAATAGGGGAAAAATTCAATGGAAAGGACAGAGGAAGGAATTAATAAATGGAAGATTTAACTATATCTAAATTGCTCACCTGAACAATAAAGAGAAATGGACCAAAAAAAAAAAAAAAAAAAAAAAGAAAAGAAAAGAAAGAAAGAAAAGAAAAGGAAGAAAGTAAGAAAATAGTCCCAAGAATATGTGGGACTATAATAAAGAAATGCCAAATGACCCAGCAATTTCACTAATAGATATATACCACCCACCCTCAAAAGAAAACTAAATTCAAAATATGTATCCCAATGTTTATTACAGTATTACTTACAATAGTTAAGATATGGAAGCAACTTAAGTTTCCAACAATTGATGAATGGATAAAGAAGATGTGATATATATATATATATATATATATATATATATATATATATATATATATATATATAAATAATATGGCACACCCATAAAAAAGATAAAATCTTGTCATTTATACAGCATAGGTGACCCTAGACGGTATTATGCTAAGTGAAATAAGTCTGACTGAGAAAGGCAAACACCATATGATTTTACCCCTACATGGAATCTAAAAAAACAAAACAATGAATAAACAAAAAGCAGAATCAGACTTAAAATACAAAGAACAAACTGATGGTTGTCAGAGAGAATGGTGTGGGGGAAAAGGCAGAATGAGTGAAAGGGAGTGGGAGATCAGGCTTTCAGTTATGGAATGAATAAGTTATTGGAATAGAAAGGATAGCATGAAGCATATAATCAATGATATTGTAGTGGTATTGTATGATGAGAGAGGGTAACTACCTATGTGGTGAGAACAGCATAATGTAAGAGATGTTGAATCAGTATGTTGCCCACCTGCCGAATGAAGTATGTAATATTATTATAATGTAATGTAATATAGCATGTCAACTATACTCCCATACATTTTTTAAAAGAACTAATGTGCATATTGTCAAAATCCTTGTGTGAGGGTGATGGGGAAATAAAGAGGGTTGGGAGGAAAAAGCACTAAAAAATAATGACAAAAAAGTCTCAAATTTAGCAGAACAAATATTCTTATAGATTCAAGAAGCTAAGTAAGCCCAAAATAGAATAAACTCAAAGAAATCCACACTGAGATATATTATAGTCAAAGACTGATAACTGAAGACAGAGAAAAAATTTGAGAAAGAGAAGAAATAACACATTACCTACAGTGGCAAAACAATTTAAATAATAACAGATTTCTCATCAGAGGCCATAGAAGTCAGAAGGAAGTGACACAATATTTTTCAAGAGTTCAAAGAAAATAACAACTAACCCTATACCCCCAACATACATCCTTAAGGAAGAAAGGAATCAAGACATACTCAGATGAAGGAAAATAAGGAGGATTGGTTACTACAGACCTGTTCTGAAAGAATGCCTATAAGAAATTTCTAAACAGGGTGCCTGGGTGGCTCAGTGGGTTAAGCCGCTGCCTTAGGCTCAGGTCATGATCTCAGGGTCCTGGGATCGAGTCCCACGTCGGGCTCTCTGCTCAGCAGGGAGCCTGCTTCCCTCTCTCTCTCTCTCTGCCTGCCTCTCCGTCTACTTGTGATCTCTCTCTGTCAAATAAATAAATAAAATCTTTAAAAAAAAAAAAAAGAAATTTCTAAACAGACAGAAAACAATATAAGAAACAATCTAGGGATAGTAGAAAGGGAGAAAGAACACAGTTAGCAAAAACATTGAAAAATGCAGTGGACTTTTTCTTTTTTTTTAATTAAGCTAAAATAGTTGAGTCTTATTTTAGTTAGATTAAACATTTGTTTACAATTATGTTTGATTATAACATAAATATTCTTAGCGGGCCTATTCTTTCATATGAATTAAATTCTAACTGGCTTCAAGTCAAATTTTCAAAAGAATCTGAATTAGTTGATGCTACATCTATGTGTATATATTCTTTTTTTAATATTCTTTTTTTAAATTAAATTTAATTTTTGTGTGTGTGTGTTCTAAAATTCATTGTTTATGCACCACACCCAGTGCTCCATGCAATACATGCCCTCCTTAACACCCACCACCAGGCTCACCCAACTCCCCACCCCCTCCTCTCTAAAACCCTCAGTTTGTTTCTTAGAGTCCACAGTCTCTCATGGTTCATGTCCCCCTGCAATTTCCCCCAGCTCACTTCTCTTCTCCATCTCCCAATGTCCTCCATGTTATTCCTTATGCTCTACAAGTAAGTGAAACCATATGATAATTGACTCTCTCTGCTTGACTTATTTCACTCAGCATAATCTCTTCCAGTCCCGTCCATGTTGCTACAAAAGTTGGGTATTCATCCTTTCTGATGGCTGCATAATATTCCATTGTATGTATGAACCATATCTTTTTCTTTTGAGTTTCCTAAATCTTTATTTGTGGTGGAAAGAAAAATTCTAACTTTCTGAAATAGTTAAAAATACATGTAAATACTTAAGTTTATGTTGCAAATGAGGAAGGGTAAAGAAATATACAAAGATATAAAGTTTCTACACTTCACTCTAAATGGCAAAATGAGAATTATAATAGGCTGTGATAAACTATGTGTGTATTATGTGATTTTTAGAACAACCACTCAGAAAAGCTATGCAGAGATATGCACTCATAAACAATAAAGACAAATTGAAGATGATTCTTAAAAATGTTCAGATAATCTACAGGAGGATATGAAAAAGAGAAAAAGAGAAACAGTGAACAAGCAAAATAAGATATAAAAAAAATCAAACTTAAGCCCTCATATCAATAATTACATCACATGTAAATGATCTAAATATAACAATTAGCAAACAGATATTGCAACAGTGGATTAAAAAGCACCACCCAAGAATGCCTGGGTTCCTCAGTCTGTTAAGCATCTGCCTTCAGCTGGGATCATGATACCAGGGTCTTGGAGTCAAGCCCCTTGTCCAACCGCCAGCTCAGTGGCAAGTCTACTTCCCCAGCCCCCGCACTTCCCCTGTTGTGTGCTCTGTATTACTCTCTCTCTCTTTCTCAAATAAATAAATAAATACATTCTTTTAAAAAAAGTACCGTCCAACTACATACTGACTATGTATGACTATACTACAAGACTATTATTTTACTACAATATATATTAAACTAATATATAAATATATCAATATAATCAAGTTTAAAGTAAAAGGATCAAATAATATATATATATAATGGATAGATTAATCGAAAGAAAGCAGGAGTAGCTATATAAATATTGGGTAGACTTCAGAGAAAAGAAAATTTCAAGAGGCAAAGAGGGACATTTAATAATGCTAAAATAGTCAATCTACTAAGAAGGCATAGCAACCTAAACATGTATACACCAAACAACAAAAAATGAAAATCATATGCAGCAAAACCTGGGAAAATGGAAAGGAGAAATCAATATATTCACAGTTATATTTGGATAAGTTGACAGTTCCTCTAGATAGAATAATTAAACAACAAAAAAAAAATCAGTGAGCAACAAATTTGACACCATAACCAAAAGGATCTAATCAACATTTATAGAACAGTCCATCAAACAACACACGTCTTCAATTGACATGAGGCATATAGCAAGAGAGGCCGTATCCTGGGCCATAAAACAAATCTCAACAAGTTTAAGGGAATTTAAATCATATACCATGTGTTCTACAACCACGACAGAATCAAACTATAGATGAATAATTGAAATATAAAGGGAAAGTCTCCAAACATTTGAAAACTAAAAAGTACACTTTCATAAAATCCATCAACCGAAGAAGTCTCAAGAGAAATAAAACACACGGAACTGAATGGAAATGAAGGTGCGATACAGTATAATCTGTGAGGCTTAACTGAAGGAATGGTGAGAAGAAGTTTGTATCACTAAATGCACACATTAAAAAAGAGGGGAAATCTCTAATCAATAATGTAAGATTCCACAACAATAACTTAAGGAAAAAAAAAAAAGAAAAAGAAAAAGAAGCCGAAGGCAAGCAGAAGGATGAAATACAGATAAAAGCATAAGAAGTAAAATTGAAAACAGAGAAAAAAAAATGTAACAAAGAGCTGGTTCTTTGAAAAGAACAGCAAAATTGCCAAATTTTTAGCAAGACTGACAAAGAAAAGGAAGAGAAAACACAAACTCCTAATTCCATGAATGAAACAGGAAATATCTCTATTAATTGTACAGACACCAAAAGGAAAATAAGGCAATGCTAGTAACACTCTACATACACAATTTTCACAAGTTAGATAAAATTTCATGAAAAGCATGAACTATCATAGCTTATTGTATATGAAATAGATAATTTGAATATTCCTATAACTATTAAGGAAACTGAATTTGTAGTTTAAAAAAACCCTCCCCCAAAGAAAAGAAATCTCCAGGCATAGATGGTTTCATTGGAAAATTCTATCAATTGTTTAAAGAAGAATTGACACAAATATTACAAATCTCTTCAAGAAAATACAACCAGAGAAAACATTTCCCAAATTCTTTTAAGCTAGCATTACCCTGACATTCAAAAAAACCCTAAACCAAGAAACAATTATTGAAAATATCTCCATTGAATAAAGCAACAAACACGTTAAACCACATGTTAGTAAGAAGAATACAATGATATAAATAATATATAAAAATATATGCAATAAGTAAGTGGGATTAACTATAGTGAAAAAAACCTGATTTCACATTTAGAAATTCAAGTGATCTACCATATTAATAGGCTAGTATCCTGTAGGATTTCATTTATACTACTTTCTTGAAAGGACAAACTTATAAAAAATGGAGAACAGATTAGTAGTTGTCAGTAGTTAAAGGAAGTGGGGTAAAGGTAGAAAGAAAGTGGGTTTGGCTATAAAAGGGACACATGAGGGAAGCTAGTGATGAAATATTTTGACCTTATCAATGCCAAAATTCTGCTTTGCATGTTGTACAATAGTCCTATAACATTCAGCATGGGGGGAATTGGGTAAAGGGCAGATCAGATCTCAATGTACTATTTCTCATCACTGCATGTGAAACTACAATTATCTCAAAAAAAAAACACAACTTTTTTTTCCGATTTTTTATTTATTAATTTGACAGAGATCACAAGTAGGCAGAGAGGCAGGCAGAGAGAGAGAGGGGGAAACGGGCTCCCTGCTGAACAGAGAGCCCAATGTGGGGCTCAATCCCAGGACCCTGAGATCATGACTGGAGCGGAAGGCAGAGGCTTAACCCACTGAGCCACCCAGGTGCCCCCCCCCCAAAATCTTAAAGAACAAAAGAATACAGTGGAAAAGCTTGAAGTCTCCTTATTTACTTGCTTTTATACCTGACTTCTGTGTATGTAGATAATACAACAAAATATTACAACAAATATTTCAGTTTTTATAGTATTTTTTGAGAATTCAGGGTAGATGCGTTAGCCTTCCTTACTGACTTGTATTACTTTTATTAGAATGTTAGTTAAATAAGTATAAACATAAAGTTCCTAAATTTATTTACTTATAGCTTATAGGAAGCTATAAAGTCAAAAGAATTTATAAATTAAATGCTAACAGAACTAAACAAACAATAAAATCCAAACTAACATCATTAGTTTACTGTGACAAATGATGTTCTTTTGTGGACACTAAATCAGCAATTACAATGTGAATACGGTTCTGACTGCTAAGATGCAATTTGTTTTACTTCATCTTATACATTGTTATTTCAATGTATTGCATGGTGATGCAGCTTTTCTCTCATTTTTTTGCATTTTCAAGTAGCACATCAACTTTGCTGTGTCTTAGTGTGCCATAGTCTTGCTTAGTCTTGTTTCAGTTTGAATTCATCATTTATGTATTATGTTTGCCTCTGTGTTCTTTTTCTTAAGTCAACATGTATATCTGGGTAAGCAACATTTTGTGCCCACACTGTCATAAACACAAGTGTCTGAGCAGATTCTGAAAGTGTATAGGGCTATGCAGGTACCTGAGAAGTCATATTCAATCATTTAGATTTCTGCCTCCAATTTAAGAAACAAAGTTCTGTACATCAAACACAGTGAACTCAAAGAACCTCAACAAATGCTTGGAGCTTTTAATTAGCTTCAGATTTCTCTGTACATCTAATCAAAATATTATAAAATCTTATTGCTAAAGAAAAAAAATTAAGAGATAACACATAAAATGTGTCAGTACAAACTCACTAAACTATATATATTATCTGCCAAAGTGTGTAATGAGTAAGAAAACTATAAAAATCCAAGAAATAGGATGAGGCATCATTTACTTGTTTATAAGCACTAGGTTTTCATCCGATATTTATCTGCTTTTATCTCTGTAGGCTACAAAACTGAGAAAAAAATCATGCTTTACAGTTCAGATAAATATCATTCTAATTCCAAAAATTATTTCTCCTGAAACATCTGTATCATGTTGCAGATGACTCAGTTACATTGGTTTTTGCTTTTGTTCTTGTTTTTGATGCATGCAAAGTTTAGAATCATCTTCTTCCCTATACTGAGGAGTTTTTCTCTAATGGAAGTCAGACTACTGCATGCTGAGCTAATAGCAATTTCCTACTTATGTATATTCTAATATTAGCTGGGAACTTTACGAAATCTATACAGGTTCACCTTGTTAAAATAGGTATAATTAGAGCCTATTGCATCAAGATGATAACAGTGAATGCATCTGAATTTTGGCCTTCAGTGATTTTTTTCTTCATTATTTTATTGTTATAAAATTTCCTATATGAAAAGCTACTTAAATGACATTATTCTCAGATAAGTAAGAAAACACCTTTGTATTAAAAATTAAATGGACTTTATAATTTGCTCTTTGATATTGAGAACAAGGTATTAAATATAAATCTATAAATATATATCTACAAGAAATAGAATGATGCATCATTTACTTTGTTTTAATGCTAGGTTTTCTAGCTTTATATGTGTTGTGTGTGTATATGTGTATATACACACACAACACACATATAAATTTATTTGTTGTGCAATAACATCTAAGCCATATAACATTGTCTTTAGTAAAATTTTGCTTTATCTGTTTCCTGAATTTTCACATTTTTTTTTTCTCTTCCTCCTTCCTCCCTATTCCTTCCTTTTCTTTTTCTTTGGTAGTTTGGTGGTTTCATATTTCCACTTGAGTGACTGTGGAAACTTAGAAAATTTGTGTTTAAAAACTGATTCTATGAAAACCAATTATTAATCTTGGACACTACAGAAGCAATTCAGGTAATCTTCATTTTCTAATTAGTGCGTAGATATATTTCCAATTCCATTATAAATATTTAAAACTATTTAATAAAAAACAAATGTGTTATAATAAGCAGAAGTGAGACCCAAAAAAAAGGATCTGACAAAGCCTTGAGGGAAGACATGGCTAATCACACTCTTTTTTCTTCCTTTTTTTTTTTTTTTAGATTTTATTTATTTATTTGAGGGAGAGAGCATGAATGGGGGAGGAGAAGAGGGAGAGGGAGAAGCAGGCTTCCCACTGACCAGGGAGCTCAGTGCAGGACTTGATCCCAGGACCCTGAGATCATGACCAGAGCTGAAGGCAGATGTTTAACCCACTGAGCCACCCAGGCATCCCACACCCATTTTTTTTTTCTTTAATACAGAACTGTATTACTGTCATGATGAAACAATATGAAAGTGGAATAAGATGAACTTATAGAGTTGGTATATAGCCATAGCATATAAGACTTGCCATAGAGAATAAGACTTTCCATATCATATAAGACTTTTAAGCCTAGTGAAGAGCATTAATTTTATTCTAGATTACAGTGTGAAGTGGTTGAAAGACAAATTACTGACATATTGGAAACTCATTTTTCCCAGAGTGGAAAACTGGAAGGCAATAAGAAAAGAACTGGAAAGTCCAACAAGAAGGCTTCTGTCATAATCCAAGTAAGAAGTGATGTTGACTTGAACTAGAAGGGTGGCTGAGAAGGAGAGAGTGGGTAGATTTAAAATATTATAAAATGTATTTAAAGTCTACATGAGTTCTTATGGGTTGGATGTGGAAAGTGATAGTTAAAAACAAAACAAAACGATGATGATGATGCTCCTGCTGCTGTTCATAATGAAGCATTGATAAGGTTGAAGGCCACATTGGTGATGATGGTGATAGTGATAGGTGGCATTTATTGTGTATTTTCTCTAGGTAGAGGAAAACATTTTTAATAACATCATTAATTTAGCCCTTACAACAACCTCAATATATAGGTATTACTAATTATTATCTCCATTTCGTAAGTTGCTATGGACTAAATGCTTATGTTCTATCCAAATGCGTATGTTGAAGCCCTTGTCTTTGATATGATGATATTGAGAGCTGAGGCCTTTAGGAGGAAATCTGCTCATGAGAGTGGAACCCACATGAGTGGAATTAGTGCACTTATAAGAAGAAACACAAGAGAAATAATTTCATTCTCTCCCATTTGAAGATACAGCAAGATGTCATCAGAAAACCAAGAAAAGGCCTTCATTAGAACTTAACCATGATGGCACCAAGATCCTGAACTTTCCGCTTCTAGAACTATATGAAATAAGTTTCTGTTGTTTAACCATATCCAGGTTACAGTATTTTGTGAAAGCAACCCAAATCAACCAAAACACAATTGAGGATACTGTGACTCAAAGAAATATAGAAAACTGCCCAGCGTCCCTAGTATAGACTGAATGTTTATGTCTCCCCAAAATGGGCATATTGACACCTAAACCCCAATATGATGATGTTTAGAAGTGGAGCTTTTAGGAAGTGATGTGGTCATGTTTTAGGGCCCTCATGAATGGGATTAGAGAGCTCCAGAGAGCTGCTTTGCCCCTTTCACCACGTGAGGACACAGCAAAAAGATGACCACCTATGAGCCATGAAGCAGACCTTACCAGACACCAAATCTGTAGACATCTTGGTCCTGGATTTCCCAGTCTACAAAACTGTAAAAAATAAATTTGCATTGCTTAAGCCACCCGGTGTATCATATTTCATTATAGCAGTCTGAATGAACTTAGATCATCAACTAGCATAATATGGGAGGGCCAAGATTTGAACCATAGAGACCATGTTCCTGGTCCTTATATCTTACTGATATCTAAGTTTTCTGGTTTGAGCAACTAAGCAATGGTAAAGACATTTGCAGTGATGGAAACATTGAGGAGTTGAAGTAGAGATGAAATGTTGAATCAAGAGCATCATTCTGGACAAAAGAAGTCTAAGATTTCAACTTGATAGCTTCACAGGCAGAGAAGAGTTCTGACCTGGAGATAAACATATAAGTCCCATGTTTATTTCTCAATTTTTATGTGATATTTAAAGCCATACAAGTGGATGACACCACATGGTAGACATACAACACTGGGTCAAAAATATCCTTGATTAAAACTGAGAAATATGCTTATTTAGAGGGAACAACCTTATGGAAAGTCTGAGATAGAAAGGCCAACACAGTCAATAGAAAATAGGGAAATAGGTATGTCAGAGGGCCAAGAGGAAAATGTTTCATACAATGGGAATTAGTTGATCATGTTGAATGTTGTCAAATAATATGAGTGTACAGAAATACTTAAGGAATTTGATAGCGTGAGAGAGAAATGGAGGCGGTACTAGACAAGTGTTAAAGAGAATGGAAGGTGAGCATATGGAGGTGACCATATTTCCTTCAGGTTTACCTCTTTCATAGTAACAGAGAAGCTGGCTGGCCTGTGTGCAAGGGAAGGAGTCAAATTAAGGGATGGTATATTTTACGTTTCATATGGGAGATATTAAACACATTTGTGTAGTCACATGATGAAGAAAAAAGGAAAAAAAAAGGTAGTACCAACTAACCAGTTAGTATTTGTTGAGGCTAAGCTCTGTCTTGCCATAGGGTGTGTGATTCAAAAACTATGCCAACTCCAGGCCCCATATCAATGTGTTGAAGCAAACATTATTTATTCTTTTTTACAGATGAAAATCCTCAGACTGAGTTGGATCATTAATAGGTCAAGGGTCACCCAGCAAGTAAGGAATGGATGCATAATGAACTCAGGGCGAGTGTCAGCAATGACAGACCACTCTCCATTTCTTCTGGTTTCTCCTTAGCAGTCTATACCCTAGTTGATTTGTGTGGGCTTGAAGAACACTGAATAACTGCTGACTGCAAGCCCTCTGCCAAGTCAATATTGCACGTACTGCCACACAAAGATCAGGCCCCAAAAATAATAAAGATGAAGATATACTGTAGACTATAGATGTTGGGTGACTGCGTTATGAATGTATTACATATGTGTAACTAAAATTTCCAGATTTGGCATCCATTGCAAATAAGTTCTTAATACCTAGTCTATTAAGTTCTGTTGTGATGAAATCTTTTTTTCAGTCCTCAAAATTTTCTTCTCATCACCTATACCCAGATTTTTCGATAAAAAGCTTCCTAAGCAGAAGAAATGTCACATCACCTCAGGTGCCTCTCTGCACCCTACAGAGAAAGAAAAAGAAAAGAAAAGGAAAGAAAAGAAAAGAGAAGAGAAGAGAAGAGAAGAGAAGAGAAGAGAAGAGAAGAGAAGAGAAGAGAAGAAAAGAAAAAGAAAAGAAAGGAAAGGAACTGGAAGGGAAGGGAAGGGAGGAAAAGAAAGAAAGGGAAAAGAAATGGAAAGGAAAGGAAAGAAAAGGAAAGGGAAGGGAAGGAAAGAAAGAAAGGAAAGGAAAAAAGAAATTAAGAGCTCTAAAACCATTTTTATTCTTGGCTTTTAACACACAGCTATTTTTAAAAGTTATTTTGTAGAGATGGCAAGGAAGGAATGAAGATGGAAAACAAATACAGCTTAATCTCATAATTTTTCCACAAAAGCAGCTTTTAAAGAAATCCCATTTTATTGGCTTTCAAAATTAAAGGGACATCTTTTTCATAATCTTAGAACCAGGCTCTTTTCAATGCATCACTCCACATGACAAGAAATTGTGCTTCTAAGATTTTAAAAATAATAGGATTCCTCCAGCTTTTAGACCATTTTTGCTTTGTGCAGTGTAGACTTTATGTGGTCCTATAAATAACTGAAGGGAAGGAGGCAAAGGATTCTTCTCAGTTCCTCTATTACATGAATCACCAGCAAGAAGTGTTGTCTTCCAATAGGAAGGTCATCAATAGATTGTATATATACAGTTCTGCCTTTGTAGGCAGTTTTCTTAAGGTTCTAGTTGAAGAAGTAAGAAATCCAGTGACAATGGTATCCTTCAGATGATGCTGATTTGATGAAAATTCAAAAGCACTATCTATATTGGAAGGAAAGCAATTTTTCCAAGGCTGATATTTCAAGCTCAAATTTTATACAATAATCACCCCTTATCTGTGGGGATATGTTTCAAGACCCCAGTGGATGTCTGAAACTTGGGGTCACACTGAACCCAATATATACTATGTTTTTTTTCTTCTATACACATAGGTACCTTTGATAAAGTTTAATTTATAAACTAGGCACAGTAAGAGATTAACAACAATAGCTAATAATAAAATGAACAAATATAACAATATACTGTAATAAAAGTTATGTGATATGCTCTTTCTTTCTCTCCCTCAAAATTCCTTATTGTATTGTACTCAGTTTTCTTCATCTTGTGATGATGGGAAATGATATAATAAAGTCCTATGTGATAAGATGAAGCAAGGTGAATGATGTAGGTATTGTGGTAGTATTAGGTCACTATTGACCTAGTGATATGTCCAAGAAGGATCATCTGCTTCCAGACGAGGGATGACTACAGAGAGTGAAACCGTGGATGAGAGGGATCTATTATAGTCCAAGCATAGTTGTGAGTAACTCTTAAGGTTGCTGTTTGTAGAGGTTCAAACCTTTGAATCCTTACTGTTAACCCCAAATTTCCTCATAGAGATAGCAGGACTTCCACTTGTTTTAAACTAGAAACACAAACTATCTCTAATTTCCCCACTGAACCAATAAGAAATTAAACATTCTCAAGTTACTATGGGACTGAAGTCCAACTTAGACATCAAATCTGAGATTTTTTTTTTTTAATTTTAAGAAAGAATTCGATCCTCAATTTCTAGGAAGCCCCTGGAGAAATCATGTTGATGGATTAATATTAACAAAAGGATTATTTTGGGATGCCTGTGTGGCTCAGTCAGTTACGTGTCTGCCTTTGGTTCAGGTCAAGATCCCAAGGTCCTGGGATTGAGTCCCACCTGGGGTTCCTTGCTCAGTGAGGAGCCTGCTTCTCCCTTTGCCTACTTCTCCCCCTGCTTGTGCTCACTCTCTCTTTCTCTCTCTCTGACAAATAAATAAATAAAATATTTAAAAACAGAAAGGATATATTTCAATTCTGCAGGTATATACCATCCTTAACCAGCTTATTCACATTTCTGTTTTGTCCAACCTTAGAGAACCTCGCTAAAATAGTAGGGCCCAGTAACAAGTGGTTTTATTCATGACATATCTACATGTCACCAACAGTTACATAGAAAGAGAAAACTTACTCTATGGTACATTCATGAAATCATCTCTGTAATAAATGAAGACTTGTGGGTTAGTAGCTAAATTCACAAATTTAATTCTACAAATATCACTTTGCATATATTTCTAGGAGATTTTTTTTTAATTTATTTGTTTTTGAGAGAGAGTGAGTGCAGAGGTAGGTGGAGAGGGAAAGAGAGGGAGAAAGATAATCTCCAGTAGACTCCCTGCTGAGTTCAGAGTCCAACATGGAGCTCTATCTCACAACCTTGAGATCATGACCTGAGCTGAAATCAAGAGTCTGACACTTAACAGACAGAGTCACCCAAGTACTCCTCTAGGAGCTATTTTTTGTATATATTTAACACTTAAGTTCTCCACATCCAATAATCATTTTTAAAAGCTTAGACAAACCATGAGGGACTGTGGACTCTGAGAAACAAACTGAGGGTTTTGGAGGGGAGGGGAGTAGGGGCTTGGGTGAGCCTGGTGGTGGGTATTATGGAGGGTACATATTGCATGGAGCACTGGGTGTGGTGCGTAAACCATGAATTTTGGAACACACACACACACAAAATTAAATTAAATTAAAAAAATATATTGCCTTTGTTTTCCACAAAAAGTAAGAATTTCTACAACTTTACCATGAAAACTTTAGTAAGTATATTGCTAATTAACATATTTCTTTACCTCCTTCCTTCTAAAAGAATTGATTCAGCAGGATGAGCACTGGA